>NW_020798324.1:0-36630 GCF_002237265.1 Aspergillus thermomutatus
CAATCCCACCCAAGTCCCCGCCCCCATCGAACACCCCCTCTACACCACCTTCAACTACTGCATGGTCTTCTCCAGCGTCCCCGACCAGCCTTGGCCATCGTACACCCTCCTCCAGCACTGCCTCGAGAAGGTCCGCGCGCGCGACGCAAGAGTCTACTCCTCCATCGACGCGATCCAGCGCTACGGCGGCGCCAAAACGGGGGATCTGATGCTGTCGTTCACGGCGGCGGCGGCGACGGACGGGGTCATCTGGACGAGTGCCGAGGGGGTTATTCTCCATCAGATGAGGTATTGGGATAGGGATCGCAGGATGGCGGGGTGGGCGCTGGTGGGGGGGCATGGGCTTGCGCAGTGAGTTTTAACCTGAGTTCTGGTTTTGGTTTTGATTTTGGATTGTGTCTGAATGCGTTGGGTGAGGATTGCTGCTGAGTGAGTGCTTATTGTCTACAGGAAGGAGAGGTGTAGAAGGCTGTCGGGGAAGGGCCTTTGCGTGTGTCCGACAATGAGTTTGCGTTATTGAATTGATCTGCTTCTGGTTTTGATCTGATGTGCTCATTGATAATCGGGGACTCCGAATAGGAGGAAGTGATCCCTCCGTAGTATGACTCGTAAGTATCATCTCAGCCCATGAGCTGTAGAATGGTAGTAACAGAAGGTGGCTTCAACTTGCGAAAAGCCGTGCTTAGTATATATGTATGACAGTCATGAACGCCAATGCTTGAAGACCGAGGTAGGCGAAAGGGTGCCACCGCCATTATTGCTGCCACATGAGAACAACTAGCTATCGTGAAGAACCTATTGGAAGCAGGTGCAGCCGCTGTAAAATGACGATTCTTGCATGAGCGAGGTACCTGTCCTACAATCAGATCAGTCACTCCTATAGCGCACGAAGCCAAGGATACACAACCCCGACGTTCGTTTCTGGGCAGCCTCTTTCTCTGACAATGCTGTCAAGGTGGGAATGTTGCTGAGGGAGCCATTGAAGCTGAGATGCAATGTGCGAACATATTGCTTGCCCGTGTTGCAAACATATTCAGTCTCTATGGGGTGGAGTATCGCTAAACCTGGTTCTACTTCAGATTCTCTTCCTAGATAATCACAGTGCGAGCCGTTCATTTGAAACTGCCGCGCGTAACATGAATGACTATGCTGTATGATAAAGGTGCGATCACTAAAGTAGAACAGCTGATGGGTTTATAAGGCGAGCATGATAGGATATATCCAGAATATTCGTCAATCCAGACAATGGACTCGAGTGCCTAGTGGGCTGATAGAGTAATTCAGAATCAGCCACTTTAGGTTTATACTTCAGGACTGATATTCAGTCTAAGCAAGAGCTTAACAAGGAATTAATCCAAAACGCAGGAGCCAAATTATATGATTAGGAAACCAGCTATGGATCAGTACTGGAGTGCATGCCTACAGACACTCGAAGGCCATAGCAACCCGGTCAACTCAGTCAACTGTGGGGGACTTATAAAAAAGGGGGTACTGTGTAGTTTATATGATGGTCAGGTGGTGCAAGCCATCCTCACTCTCTCATACCTGCGAGCAGGAGGTATCGTGATGATCTTACAATCATGGTCATCTTCCTTGTTGAAGCAAAAAATTGCTCACACTTCGGAAGAACAAGAGCTAAAGAAGAAAAAAAAGAACTGCTCACAAGCGGATTTGAACCGCTGACCTCATGATTACTAGTCATGCGCTCTACCAACTGAGCTATGCGAGCTGATTGGTTGGAGAACGTTTCCTCGCTATCTACAGAAGTGAAGCCTCAGTGTGCGTCTTGACGACTTTGTATTCCAGTCAGACAGGGGACATTCAGATGCCATCGCGCCTCAAGATTCAACCATCAAGCAGACCTAAATTCTAATGTTATTTCTGTTCTATTCAGGGAAAGAGGTAAATATTTGGATGTGGATTACGTGTGCAGCGTGACTGGGGATACCTTTACACGTCGCGGTGTCTCCCTCAACATTGCCCCTTCATCCCCCTTTGGCATCGCAATCTGCTCAACTTCCTTGCGAGAATTGTCGCTATGGCTGGGTCTAATGCTGCGTACAGATTCGATTTCTTCAGTGAAGACGCTGCCAATTACGACAACAATGCCACTGGTGACATAGATTGGAGCAATCCAGCATCGTTCTTCGATACACTCAATCCTAATCTTCCTAAACCAACATCTTACCCAACTGCGGATGAGGTCCGCCAAGAAAGCCGTCAAAGAGCGTCTAAAATCTTATCCGACTGGGAAACATTGAATAAGATTATTGAACGTCATGAAGAACGGATTCAAAAACGATGGCGCCAGAAGACCAAGACTAAGCGTCATCAGATCCTTCTCTCTGCTTGGCCAAACATGTCAAAGATGCACAGGCCAGATTTTGACGCGTTCAAAAAGGGACGCCGCGAAGAGTCGAGAGAAGCATACCTGTGGCCTTATATCAATCTCGAAGACCTGGAACAGACAAGACCGTTCCTCCTGCTCCTCAATGCTCGCTCTCGGCATCAGCCATATTGTTTTGCACACACGGACTTCAACGCTCCACATCTTGGGCATGGCACAGGTGCTATCCGCACTGCTTTTCTCAACCTGCATACGATGATGTTCACTGGTCGGACAACACCAGAAACATACGGAGAGCTGATTGCATTGGACGATAATGATGACGCATTTCTATGGCTTCATCATTGTAAAGGTTTGCATCCCGGCCATGGGCTATTACTTCTGGAAATACAGCAGCGGATCTACGAATTCCTTTTAGACTGTGCCCGTCAAATACTTCACGATATTCCTGAGGCAGCCTTGATCAAGGACTTCCCTGTACAGCCTGAGCCCGCGATTAAAGATGAAGGGGACTGGCATTCCCTGGCTGCAGTTGCAGCAGACGCGCCTTATCGTCTACCCGCGCAGCTCGACTTAGCCTCTCTTGAAGACATTATCGATGCTAAACGCTCGGCTGCGGAGGACCATCTCCTAGCGTTACGAGAGGACCCCGGATACTTCGCAGATGTTGTCAATGAGTACAAGGAACATCGCGTCGAAGTTATCCCAGATACCAATGGCAATCCGCATCCGACATTGACACCATATATTCACCCATTATTCTGGAACCGAGTGCTCCGAGATCTTGTGTCTGAAGCTTATATGAACCTGGAGGTCTGGTCCACGCTCCATTCTTTGGTGGCCGACCTGCGTCAGCTACTTTCCAAATATCATGACAGGATATCGCCCGAGAGAGATCTGCCTACGGACCTCTATGAGGCATTTGTAGACCTGCAATATTTCCTAGAACAGTTTAGTATTGGTCCAGTCTCCCTGCTCAAAGTAGCAGCTCCAGCCTCCCCTCCATTGCGATCACTATTCGTTCGGCAACCACAGGAGCTGGGCACCTCGAAGATGATTGCAAAAACCCGGTCGGATGTATCAATCTAACAACCAGGGAGAGCTGCTTTGGATTCTTGACACGCTCTGGGGGGGTAGCCACCAGGTTTCATTGGCCGGCCGAAAGACGCTCATGGATGAGCTTGAACGTCTCGTGCAAATGGACCCCAAAAAGAAGGAGCTCGTCTCGAGTCAAGTTGCCAGCATCATTTCAGACTTAGCAGTTATCTACGAATGTCTTTATCAAATTGAGCTCTACCAACCGTGGGCAAATACATTCGAAAATGGGTTTGTTGAACAGCAAAATGAAATTCAGAAAGAATACAGCAACCTAACCAGCGGTTGGGACAAGTACCTGGTAAGCTTCGAGGGAACCTCTTTAGCCAAACTTGGATCGCCGGAAGATGGTCGATTCCATTACCCAGCTGAAAGGAGACGAAATCGTGAAAATGTCGAACTTATGAGATCCGCGGAGAGGAATCTGGATGCGTTCTGGCGTGCGGTGGATTAACATATGCCAGTGACCCGTGGAATGACCCGACGCAACGCTGTGTACAAGGTGCTTACTAGAATTTCTGGAAACCTCCAGAGGACGCGTGCTTGGGTAGAGCCAGAGAGGCAACCCACCAAAGTGGAAAACTTGGAGAAGAGTCTTGCAGATCTCCAATTTGAGCTGGTACGTCGAACTGAGAAGACCATCGAGCCGGCTACTGCGCCTCTACCCAAGAAGAAGGTCAAATCTCAAAGAAAGCCGAGTATATCCGACAAAACCGTGGAACCACAGCTGCCCGCCGAAAATCAGTATGACTTTCAGCCCACCTTCAAAGTGGACAAGCGGTCCTTGAAGGTTTTCTCCACCCTTTTTTTCCAGCCTTCGCAAACCGCTCAGCCGGGAGAGATCCCGTGGAACGATTTTCTCCACGCTATGGGCACCACGGCTTTTACGGTGGAGAAGCTATACGGCTCCGTCTGGCAGTTCACGCCGAGAAATCTGGACGTCGAGCGCAGCATTCAGTTTCATGAGCCGCATCCCATTGCGAAGATCCCCTTTCGGGTCGCAAGACGGATTGGAAGGAGGTTGAATAGAGCTTACGGTTGGCACGGCCAGATGTTCGCATTGGCGTAACTGCTGTTTCTGTCTCCTTCTGGTGGACTCGAGGATATCAGACGCATTGAGGCTGGCCACAATTCAACGTGCACCCCAGTCCAGGAAAGCTTCGTGTCTGGCTCTATGCTAAAGCTCTATCAGCCCACTAGGCACTCGAGTCCAGTGTCTGGACTGACGAATATTCTGGGTACATCTTATCATGTTATCGCCTATAAACCATCAGCTATTCTACTTCAGTGACCTCACCTTTATCATACAGCATGGTTGCTTGTGTTACACGCGGTAATTTCAAATGAACAGCTCGCATTGTGATTACTTATGAAGAGAATATGAAGTAGAATCAGGTTTAGTGATATTCTCTACCTCATACCTTTGCAATTCGAGCAAACAATATGGTCACATTCTATACATCTCAACAGAACTTTGGTGAGCACCTTCATTAGGCGCTCCGTGTTGCAAAACCTGACCCCAAGACGTATAGTTCCTTAAATGTCGAGTTCATGCGCTGAAAGAAAGATCATGATCTCGTCTGCCTCGGCCTTCGAGTATTGGAGTTTATGACTGCCATACTATATATACCAAGCACGGCTTTTAAGCTCGCTCAGCCCTCGCCCTGAGCCCTGCCTTGATCTTCCTAATACGGCTAACTACGTAACCCCCATAGTATCGTGCTATGTGCTGAGCGCAGGGCCATCACAAGCCCTGTGTAACCAGCTCTGTTCTGTGGTTGGGTAGCCTTGTCCTGCACTTCTTTTGCATTAGTGTGTCAGCCTTGCGCGCAATCCGCCATACAAGTACTGCTGCCCCTCAGTTCAGCCTCGCGAGGCACTTGGTTGTTTAAGATCCTTCTAGTGTGCCTTCTTTCTTTTCGTGTGCTTTTGTGGTAAGTATATTGATCATATGAAGAAAAAAAACGCTAGAGGATCTCATACTTGTTACTGCATTTTTTACTCGATTTCCCACCAGCACCATATTTCGGATAATTTACAATGGTCAAACGCGCCGATGATACGGACGATAGAGAGGTAAAAAGGCGCAAGGGCAAACAACCCGTGAAGGAAAAGTTCACCCATGAGGATTACACAGTTGGGTGGGTTTGCCCTTTGGAGATAGAGCTCATTGCTGCGCTGGAAATGCTGGATGAGGAACACGAGCCGCTACCACAACCTCCTACAGACCACAATCTCTACCATCTTGGTAGTGTCGCAGGCCACAAAGTCGTCATTGCTGGGTTGTGGCAAGCTGGGAACAACCCAGCTACAGCAGTGGTGACCCAGATGCGAATCAGATTCCCGAACCTTCGCTTTGCTCTGTTGGTTGGTATAGGGGGCGGTGTGCCAACGATAACGGACAATGGTATGCTCCGCCTTGGGCATGTGGTCGTTAGCCAGCCTGTCGGACCATTTTCGGGAGCGATACAGTATGATCATGGGAAGGCGAGAGATGGTGTGTTCGAGCGGACCGGGCCATTAGCTCCACCTCCTCCAGTTCTCCTCCTTGCTGCGCAAGCACTTGCCGCTCAGCGTGCTCGATCAGATAAAGACTACATAATGGAGAACGCTCACCGCATAGATACAAGCAAGCCCCAGCTACGACGGTTCAAGTTCCCTGGTGTTGAAAATGACAAGCTATTTCCGGCTGATTACAAGCATCTCTGCCCTGGACTATCTTGCGAAGAGAGTGAATGTGACACAGCACAGTGTATAAAACGCAAGGTGGGCGATCTCGATCAACTTATTGTGGTACACCGGGGTACCGTGGCATCTGGAGAGCTTGTGCTAAGGGATAGTGCCCTGAGGGACCAGCTCGCCAAGGAATAAGGGGTCCTGTGTTTCGAAATGGAGGCTGCCGGAGCGATGGCGGATTTCCCTTGCCTTGTCATTCGCGGTATCTCAGACTACTGCGATTCGCATAAGAACGACCAGTGGCTTGGTTTTGCAGCGGCGGCAGCTGCAGCATATGCTAGGCAGCTCTTCTTCCACATGCCGATTGATATAGTGAAACAGTCAGTTTAGGGCCCCTAGTCTGAATGCTTTAAATGCTAAAAAAGATCTCATCAAGGCAAACCATCGTTCCAAGTAAAGATCCTGGGTTCAGGATGTTGGTTCAACGCAGTCATGACCAAGAACGGCAACAGATGGCCAGCTGGCTTTGCTCAACTGATTATGCATCAGAGCAAAGTGGATATCTACGTCAACGACAAGACGGAACTGGACAGTGGCTATTCGAAACGAATGAGTTCCGTCAGTGGGAAAAGCAGAAAGGGGTTCTCTTTTGTCCTGGCATCCCTGGCGCAGGAAAGACGATACTTACGGCTATTGTGGTTGACTACCTTCGAGAGAAACACGGATCGAACGAAGCCATTGGTCTTGCCTATGTCTTCTGTAATTTTCACCAGCAGCAGAGCCAGAAATTAGACAGTGTTCTGGCAAATATTCTGGGGCAGTTAATCCGAGGGTTGTACCACATCTCTGAGGAGATTCGAGACTTTTACAAAAATTATCAACGCACTCAGATGCGGCCACGCCTCAATGATATTGTCAAGATGCTGGGTACAGTTTCTGGGCTGTATTCCCATGTGTACGTGGTCATTGACGCATTGGATGAATGCTCAAACTCGGATCGCATGCGGGACCATCTAATTTCACATATCCTTGACCTTCAACGAGACTTCAACATTAGCTTCATGGCAACTGCCAGATTTATTCCAGAGATTACCGTGAAGTTTGAGAGATTCCCGTCACTGGAAATTCAAGCCAGTGATGCAGATATCAGACGATATGCCGAAGGCAACTTACCTTCCAGTGTGAGGCGAAGGCCACAAGTCCAGAAGCTTATCGTCTCAGAAATTGTCAGAAAGGTCGATGGGATGTATGTCAACCCCATATTAGATAGTTTCGGTGGAGAAAGTAACTGATCTGCTCTAGGTTTCTACTCGCGAGACTCTATCTGGATTCTCTGAAGGGAAAGTGCACTACCAGAGATATAAAGAATGCTCTCAGCAACTTCAAGACTGGATCTGACGCATATGATCATGCATATGAGAAAGCAATGGAGCAGGTTGAACAGCAAATAGCAGATCGAGCACAACTCGCAAAGCGATTACTGGCTTGGCTTACCTGTGCTGAGCGTGCCCTCACCCTCACAGAACTTCAGCATGCTCTCGCTGTCGTGATTAGCGAGAGCTCATTTGATGAGGAAAATTTACCAGATGTCGAAGATATGATTTCCTCATGTGCGGGGCTGGTCACATACAATGAGGAGAACCATATCATCAGGTTGGTTCATTATACAACACAAGAATATCTCCATAAGACATGGGCCTTCTGGTTTCCCAATGCTCACCGTGAGATCGGTGAAGCGTGCGTCACCTATCTTGCCTATGATGACTTTGAAGATGGAATATGCAAGTCTGAATACCATTATGACGAAAGGCTTCGGAAATATCCTCTATATCAGTACGCAGCAACGAATTGGGGACGTCATGCCGGGAAGCAACCCCCCAAACTCCCACTTACCCTTAACTTGTTGAATAGCAATCAGAAGTTGGCCGCCTGTTGGCAAGCCTGGACTACTTACCATTATGAATTCATTGATGATATGTCGGAACAAAGAATGGGCCTTCACGTGGCAGCCGAGTTTGGTCTCGAGCGTGAGGCCGGAGCGCTGCTAAGGCTGGGCCATCTGGTTGATGAGGTCGACTCTCTGGGCTCTACACCCTTGCTCAAAGCCGTTCGGAATGGGCATGAACGTGTGGTCAGGCTTCTGATAGAGAATGGTGCCAGTCCTCTTTACAAGGATGATGAGGGGGACACAGTCCTCTCTGTCGCAGCTGAAGGAGGACATCAATCATTAGTCAAGATCTTGATCGATGTTGGAGTAGATGTCAACTTTGGAGATAAATATGGGCCCAGCGCGCCGCCATGTGCTGCTGCAACGACTCATGAAGGTGTAGTCAGACTGCCGCTGGACGCTGCCGCGGATGTCAATGACCCAGGCCTTACTCCGTTATCAAGGGCAGCGGCAAATGGTCTTCGGACTGTGGACCAACTCTGGATTTACACAGGACCTGAAATCAACAATCGAAAGAGACCAGGACAGAGTCCACTGCGCCGTTCTGCCGAAAAAGGACATCGAGAGGTTGTGGAGATGTTGCTCAATCAGGGCGCTGAACCGGATCTTTTAGATCGTTCCGGGTCAACCCCACTGATGGAGGCGTCATCCAATGGGCACACAGATGTGGTATCCCTTCTTCTTGGAGCGGGCGCACAGCCGAATTTGTTCTTCCGCAGGTCCACCGCGTTAGGATACGCTGTTCGGCACTCCCAGAAGGCTGTGGTACAACTACTTCTGGCCCATGGTGCGGATCCTAATGTCCCTCCTGATGCTCCTGGTCGAAATTCGCCTTTATCCGATGCAATTCGAGGAGGAGACGTAGATATTGTTGAAACCTTACTTCAACACGGGGCCAAACCTTGCTCAGAAACATTATCAGCTTTCAGCCACCACAAGCGCGACAAGATAATCTTCGAAGTGCTGCTCAAACATGGTCTACTGCATGAACTTGCTGGCTTCCAGAATCCTTTAATTCTCTGGGCTGTCAAACATCGTTTCCATTTGCTGGTTGAAATTTTGGTCGAGCAGAATGTTGATATCAACTTGAGAGACAGTCAAGACGGCGACACTCCGCTGTTAGTCGCAATGGCCAATGGCGATCACGAAATAACTAAGCTGTTGATTGAAAAAGGAGCCGATCTTGAAGTCCAAGATAAACACGGTCGAACACCTTTGTTGAAGGCGGCCGAGCAAGGGGAAGAGGCATTGGTCCAGCTTCTGCTTGATAAAGCTGCAAATATAAGGAGTGAAGATGACATGGGTCAGACAGCACTATTCTGTGCCCTTCGAAACGGACACAAAGCGATTTGCTTGCTGCTACTGGGCCAGGATCCAGCCCTTTTCAATGTCCGCGACAAATTCGGCCGCAGCCCACTTCTGTTGGCTGCAGAGATGGGGCTTGACACACTCATGGAGCTTCAACCGAGCGAAATGATTAGTAACAGGGAGCTCACAGATATTATCTGCAGTGAGATCGCCATTACTCGTCAAAGCATATGCTTATGTGGTGGTAGTATTTCAGCAGATGAAGGTACAGCATTGATGGCATGGGCGGTAGCAAATGATCACCTGGCTGTGGTTGAAGCTTTACTTGAAGCAAACATCAACTGCGAGCGTGGGGATGACCAGGGTCGGTCTCCATTTATACAGGCAATTGCTCATGGCCATCTGGCCATCGTGAAGACCTTTCTGGAGAGACATCATGATCTCAATGAACAAGATAGGATAGGAGGATCTGCACTCTCATGGGCATTTTACCGGGTTGACGAGGCAATTATTCAGCTTCTCCTGGAAAAAGGAGCCGATCCAAATGCATACACTGAACCTACTCCACCTATTCCATGCATGTATCGATCTTATTCACAGATGCCACCATTATTATCGGCGGCCAACATGGGACTTGAGAGAGTTGTGAAGTTACTTTTGCAGAACGGTGCCAGCCCAGGGATCACCATCGTTGAAGAGGCAAACGTAATGCACTCCGATGGAAAGCAATCAACACCAAAATATTACAAATCAAGTGCATTATCCTTGGCCGTCAGTGGACGCCATTACAAGATTGTCGAGATGTTGCTGGCTCACGGTGCCGACAATGATCAATGTCACACCAGCCTAGAGGAGGCGATGAGGGTTGGATACCGAGAGCTCGCCTTCATCTTAACGAAGAGAATCGGAACGAATTGGCTTATCGATGAACATGGACAGTCTCTTATTTTTAGAGCAGCCTATCACGGACATGTTGGAATTGTGCAAGGTCTGCTCGACAGTGGAATAGAGCCAGACACTCGATCGACATCCCACTTGATATTTCTAGGGGGCGGAGTCAAAGCGAATCGTGACACTACCCCGTTACTCATCGCCGCACAGAGAGGTCATGACAGAATTGTTCAACTCTTGCTGGAAAGAGGCGCCGACCCAAACGTCAATTCACCTCTGCGTCATGCGCTTGACCGAGGACATGGAAGCGTAGTTGAAATGCTATTGCTGCATGGGGCTGATCTGGATATCAACAAAGATGGTGTTTCCTTACTGTTGAAAGCAGCCCAAAAAGGCCTTGCTGATGTGGTGAAGATTTTGCTGAAAAGCGGCGCTTTGCCAGCGACTTGGCCAGAGCCGGAAACTTGCTATCAAAAGCACCCGCTCTTTGAGGCAGTGTCCCGGCATCATACGGACGTCGTCAAGGCCTTCTTGGACGGTGGAGTGAGTGCAAATTTTCAAGATAGATTCGGTCGAACGGCTATTCTCTTGGCAGCAGAAACAGGATCGAGTTCAATGGTACAGCTATTGATGCAGTATGGTGGTCAATCACAGATCGTGGATCGTCTTGGCTGCAGCCCTCTGTTTTTCGCCACCTTGAACAGCCATTGTGCTGTCGTTGAACTGCTTCTTCAAAAAGGGTTTGCAGACCCAATGGCGACGACTTGTGCTGGCCGGAGCCCCTTGTCTCTAGCCCGCGATCTCAACTACACTAGAATACTTGAAGTCTTATCAGGCGATTCAGGTGAGAATGAGATCGCCATGATCGAGGAACAGGCAACAAAAGTCCCGTACTGTTGTAAGACTTGTCTATGTTGGATTCCAGCCATTGATCGTTACTTCATATGTTCAATCTGTGAATCTTTCGAACATCCCAAATTCACCGTGTGTATAGAATGCGTTGCGGGTGGAGTGGGCTGCCTTGATAAACTACACACACTGGAGGAGCGGGCTTTTGTTGATGGGAAATCGATAACAGTGGGAAAATTGCGCAGATGGCGCCAGGATCCCCTGTCCGTCTGTTTCCGTTCCCAAAGTCTGGATACGGATTCTATCCAAGACTAGGGGGAGAGCCACTGCCATCCGTGCTGCAGATATGTATAGTCAATTCCCCTTCTCCAACGCCTCTGTAGAGAATTCTAAACCCTCACCACCCTATCTTCACTGCAACATGGAGCAACATCCCTCCCTCAATGCCATCATGGGATATTTGTGTATGCCGCAGCCCCCTAAGTAGTCTCCGTCCCATAAACCCCCTAGAATGTTCCACGGGAGATGAGTAGCAGCATTCTGATCTTCTAGCATAAACCTATCATCTAGACGGATTAAGCATAACAAGTCCTGAGGTCCTAGGCACTTTTGCCTGGTTAATCCTAGATGCCAGTGCTACCTCACATAGGACTACAGTGATCTCACAAAAACAATATATTACCTAAATATATCCTCTCCAGGTGACTATATGTGTTTCGTCTCATTCTTCATTGAGCAATTGGAGCTTGAATAATATCACCGCAGCAGGTACATCAGACAGTTTGATAGATCTGATCGCTTTTTGATCTCCAGCATTACTCACTCTGAAGCCGTTCTTCACTTTTCGGCCTGGCTGCAGATAATCCTAAAGAGCAGCCAGAGCGTCGTACTGCTCCTGAGTCACGGACAGCACTGAACCATGCCTCATAGATGCCAGGTTATAGCCTGAGACAGGCGTGAACTGTCCCGATGTTACATCCGTCGACTCCCACGGCGCCCAACCGGTGACACTTCCCACCTTGTCGCACACCAAATACGCCTTGCCATCTTGCACATTGTCCCAGAAGGGATATGGGCCCTCGTAGCGAGTGCTGTCCTCAACGGTGCCCGAGGGGGAGGTCCAATCACCGAACAGACCGTTGTCGCTTACTTCGACCACCGGGCCGGAAACGTTGCCGTTGACGTAGAAGCGGACGAAGGTGTTTTCATCGACAGGGAGAATGCTGAGGTCAATTGTCGTGCTGGTCTTGTGATCGATGTACGTCTGCGGCTTGGTGAAGGTCTTGAAGTCACTTGTATGAGCGTAGCGGATGATTTCGGTGGTGGTGGGATTGCCTGTGTGTTCGGTATCGTTTGCTGCGTACTGGATGTTGTCAGTATGCTTGATCAATCTATACTGCAAGGGGACCTACGAATTGGGACGCCCAATGCACCAGGTATTTTCCTGTAGGTTGTTGGTCAATGCTCAGTCCATGGAGAGGTAGACTGCGACATACCCTTTCTCGCATCCCAGATTGCATCCGGCGCCCAGACCATCCCGGCTGTCTCCTCCTCGACCGTCACAAGACGCTCACCGGCCCAATTGAGCAGATCCGAGCTCTCCCATACGAAGATTCCCCGCGATCCCGTACGAACCGCTTTGGCCCAGGTAGTCTACCACGGTCAGTATCTCTTCATGTTTTCGGGCAGAGGGACAAACATCGGCAATCTTAAGATCTGTTCCGATCAGATAGTACTTTCCCTTGTCATGACCTACACCCTTGATGATCGAGACATCCCGGATGGCCTTTGTGCCCAGGGTCGGGGAGACGATGGGGTTCCCACCGTTGATCGGGGTGAAGCCTAGTGGATCACTGTTGTTACTCAAGGCGTAGTAGACGCTCTCGTCAGATGTCTTCCAGTAGACGCCGAGGTAGCCTACTTTGCTTGAGTCGGCTTTGTGGTGATTGAGAGGGAGAGGTTGTGGGAGGGCCAGGGTCGAGGTGAGGAGGGCAAGGATGCCCGCGCTGATCGTCGTAAGGCTCTTCATTTTGTTTGATACGAGACTTTGGCATTTGATTAGTGTGGTTATACCTCTAGCTCTTTATATTCGTCATGTCCTACGGTTGTGGAATCGATCCCCGGTGTCGTTTCCATATCAACACTACGGACGTCAAACTGACGGTGCCCAGACTTGTTAACAGAATATGCAGCAATCGGATAATTCCTAGTAGACATACAATTTCACCAAGCTGTTTCCGCACAACTGAGAAATACAATTATTATCCGACATCCCCGATTCTGCAACCATCCCCGCTAACAGACAAGCTCCGGCGGAGGATCGTCGCCATATACCCCGCATCAATGAAACAGACCAAACCAGAGGACGCAGATGATTGCACCGGGTTCGGGGGAATTATCGGGGTTATGAGCATTTGAAGGAACTGGATATGATGCAAGTTGCGTCACATTATATTCTCGGAGTATCTTCCCCGAGATCCCCCTCATTCTATCACAGGCAGTTTCGCCATGTGCAACTTTGCACTTCCATATGGAACAAGGTCGATTTCGAAGGGCTCGCCTAGGCAAGACCGGTTACCTTTGCGGGGTGGGTTGGGTGCATATCCATCTTTCAGCTCCCATTGGATCTCGCAGACTGTTGCAGTGATCGATGTGGGTGCTCCTAGAGTCCAGAGAGGATTGGACAGACCTCCGTCGAAGCCATTATATCGAAGGGAAGAGGGGTCGATCGCATACGCCGAGAAACCGGTCGGAAGCAGCTCATAGTCTCGTATGTTGTCCGGAAGATTCGGGTAACTCTGGTCTGGATGGGAGGTTTGTGTGTATTGCACCGGAATGGCGTAGAGCAGGTTGCCGTAGTAGATAGCCACGGTATCGTTTGCGCGGCAATGCACTTGGATTTCTGCAGAGAACGTAACAATCACCTCTGATGAGCCTTGATCTAAGGGAACTTTTGCCATGCCGGTCCGGGTATCAGGTGCCGCGCGAAGAGGTGATCCGTTCACTGAGATAGCTGTGGAGGGGGACCATCCTGGAATCCGTACGGAGAAGTCAAATGGCCCGTCTGCGTCGACGGTATAAACTAGCCGCTGGGTAACGGGTACTCAGTATTACAGACAATTCTCACCTGCGTCCCTGACTTTGTTGAGGTCTGGACACTCATTGGCCCAAGAAGAGCGTGCGCGACACCATTCTGGCCCTGCCTTACAAACGCCGCAGAGACAAACTTGGGATATCCCTGCGGATGATTCACAGTGCAACAAGGGTAGTTCGGTTCCAGGCCAAAAGTCTGACCCATCTCGTTTACGTTCTGAAAAGGAGAGCCGTCCAGTCTATGCGAGATGGGCTGATTAGTCTGCGCGACGTACTGATGTGCCGACCAGTCTGGAAGAGTCATGACAGGCAGCGCATTGAAGGCGGCGAGCTCACACTGATCAGCCAGCGAATTGTCTCCCAGAGCCTGGTACAGGTAGCTCAGCGAAGACATCGTCTCAACCACGGTACAAAGCTCCACGCCACGTGCGGGACTCAACCCGGAGATCCGCTCGTCGCCGATGATCGACCCAGAGACAGTTCCATGGTACGTAGATGTCCAATCGACGGCTCTCAGCGCGCTGGCAGCTGATCCCTCGTCATACGTCAGGCGTCTAAAGACCGCTCCGCTCTTCAAGCCCATGGCGACGTTGACCCCATGCTCGAACGGATCGTTTGCGTCGGTGATGTCCAAGGAGACCGTGTCAAGATCGTCCTTGAGGTAGACTCCCATCTGTGTACCAGTGTTCCCAGTCGAGAGCCTTTTCGTGAAACATGCGCATGCAATCCAAGAGCTTGTGCTCTTGATCCCTCGGGTCTCGCTCATACAGCCACCATATCCGCCGCGCGAGTACACCCCCATCGATCATCAACATCATCATCGGTCTGCTGCACTAGACCCCGGTAATTATCAGATAGCATCGAGTGCATCAGATTGACAAACATGTGCATCGCGTCCAGAATCCTCGTCTCGATCTCCGTACCCGCCTCCGCTTCAGCCAACTGGCTCAGTCCCAACAGCATCGGCGATCTTCCCCAGAAGTTCCGCGCTGACAGGCTTGATTCAGGGCCCAGCCATCCGTCATCCTGCTGATGCGATAAGACATGGTCGGCGACATTCCCGACCTGCTCTTTAAGACGCTGGTCGTCGGTCAGGTATGCTAAAGGAACCAGCCCATTGAACCAGTACGGAAGTCCCTCATTCAAGTCGTTGTAGTCTGTATGACCACCGAGCCAGCGGCTCTCTGTGATGATCGGATAGAAATCGTGCTCGTGGCCTGGAAGTCCGTCGACCATGAGATGTAGTTGGTCCAACAGCCATCCGCGCGGCTTGATTGAGCCGAGAGGGAGTGGCTCGAATGCGTGTGGGAGAACTGTCGCGTCGGTAACCAGCAGAAAGAAACGGGATAGTGTCACAATATCCTAACGGCCATGTCACTGTGAAGAATACAATAATAGAAAAGTGGCTTCTAGGATGCTAAAGCATAAATGAATAGTGCTGGCTCTTTTGCAACAGTAGGTATCATTGTCAGGATGAATATGGTCAAATCTGGGGCTATCCTGATTGCCGTGCGGGGGATCAATGTAAACAATGAAAGTCAACACTAGGATGGTACTACTACTGTTCTTCAGAGTGATATTGATCAAACGATAGGGTAGCAATGGACTTGTTGATACCAAGAAATGCAGGTAGCCGATGTAACCTCGACAACCACAACAATGCAACCCTTGATTGTATTTATTGAGTACAGTAGGCAGCCATTTGCTCAGGTACTGTCAAAGATGTATCTAAATATCATCCTAGGTTTCAGTTTGGTGACAGCTGCACTGCAGACACTTCCCCCGGTGTATCAAACCGGCTCAGGGCCATTACCGGGTTTTGATATTCGCTCAGTGGAGAGGAACATCTATATCAAGGCCGATTTTGCCTCTCATCGTGACGAAAATGGATTGACGCTTATTCCTCCATCGGCCCTAGAATTCGCAACGACATTTCTGCATGATCTGGACGAAGTGACCGCCAGCCAGTGGAATCTCCATCAGGTCGAGGAATTCAGCGCAAAGCAGGGTATCTTCCTTGACAGACTTGGCACAGACTGCAACTTGACCTACGAAAATGGCACACCAACTGAAGAGGGATATGAAGTGGAGATTCACCCGCAATGTGTCTTCATCCGGGGATCTGGGGCGAGGGGGATGTGGTGGGGAACGCGAACACTACTACAACAATTGATCATCTCTGATGGGAAACCGCTTCCTGGGGGTCGGTTGGTGGACGCACCCTCGGTTCCAACGCGAGGATACATGCTCGATGCAGGCCGTAAGTGGTACTCGCCTGCCTTTCTCAAGGATCTGTGCACGTACGCCTCGTTTTTCAAGATGTCCGAGTTCCACTATCACACCAGCGACAACTACCCTCTGAATCGGGGGCATAACGAGACATGGAGCGAGGTGTACGCTCAGTTTTCGCTGCACCCTGAGGACCCTGATCTCCATGGAATCGTGCAAAGGCCGAACGAGACGCTATCCCGAGCGGACTACGAAGATCTGGAACATCACTGTGCTCAACGGGGAGTGACAGTGATTCCTGAAATTGAAGCGCCCGGTCATTGTCTGTTTCTGACCAAATGGAAACCAGAGTTGGCGCTGGAGAAGAAGGATCTGCTGAATCTTTCTCATCCTGACGCGGTGTCGCTGGTCAAGTCCGTGTGGGCTGAATTCCTGCCGTGGTTTCACACAAAAGAAGTGCATATCGGGGCGGACGAGTACGACTCGACACTGGCGGATGATTATATCAATTTTGTCGATGAGATGGCACAATTCATCCGGAACGAGTCAGGAAAGAGAATTCGCATATGGGGTACCTATGAGCCATCGGATACGCTTTCTATCTTGAAAGATGTGATCATTCAACACTGGCAATACGGGCAATCAGATCCTGTCAGTCTGGCGAATGATGGATACACGATCATCAATTCGGAGGATCGTTGGGCATACATGTCTTTGAAAAATGACCACATGCCCATATTTCCGGCCCCGTATCCATACCTGTTCAACAACTCCCGTGTGCTGAATTTCGCTGACATCGACGGACGGCAATGGACCCCGGCGCTCTTCAACCCATTCAACGTCACTGAGCAACCCGACAAACAGGCAGTCCAGGGAGCAATTCTAGCCGCATGGAATGACAACGGACCCGACGCGACGACACAGCTTGAGGCCTTCTACGCCATGCGCAACGGGATCCCGATTGTGGCATCTCGAGCATGGACCGGCGATCGAGGTCCTCGACTCGATGTGTCCAGCTTGTCTTTATCTGTGAATCTGCTTACTGCCCGTGCAGTTGGCCAGAATCTCGACAGGACGTTTATTGCTCGTACCCATCATAGGACGGATTCGCTTTTGAGCTGGACGGCCAAGAACCAACTGGAGGAAAGAGTTCACCTCGGGAACGGCAGCAAAGGAATGAATTATACACTGGAGCTTGACGTCGCGGGACCATTCGTGCTGGCCTCCGAGGACTGCACTCTGAGTTTATCCTCATCAGGTACTTTAACCTTTACATCGGACGGATGGGAGTACCCCCTTCGCTCTGTAGCCGAGGACGCTGGATTCGACCCGGGGTATCCTGGGCGAATCTGGACAAACGAGACGTCGTCCACGCATGAACCCATTAAAATTCCTCTCCAGAGTCAGATCACCATTCGCACAGATGTTATCGGAGGGAGCAGAGTCTGGGTGGACGGGAAATTTGTTGGGAGATTCCAAGTCTTTGTGTTTGGGGGGAAGAATCAGTTGTTTTCATGGAGCCAGATGGCTTTCGTGGCGCCTCTGGAATGGATCCAAGGGGGAGTACACGGATTGAGGGTTGCTGAATACGATGGCAATCATTAACCTACGGCGTAATTAATGAGATTATGATGTAAATAAACACGGATAAACCTACTGCTTGTGTTTATACACGCCTAATTTATCCATGTATTTATCCAGGCCGGTCCACAATCCCCGCATCTCCGCAAAGACCCCGGATGATCATTCGTCCAGGCATCTTTTCTTCAATCATTCTTGGTCTTGACTGACTTAGAGCTGTCCGACAGAGGGGTCAAATCCCGGTTTCTTTCAGGCAGGTGCTTAAAAGCAGCCGATGTCCCCTGCAGACTGTGATGCATCCAAGCAAAAGCCCCGCTGAGATTTATCATGCATCAATCGCAATTGCTTCTAGGGCTTATTCTTGCAATCGACGCAGCTTCTGCTCATCCTCGATCATGGGGACCAAGGAGGTTCACCAGTCTTGTTTCCTTTGGCGATAGCTATACCGACCAATCGCGACTGAACTACTTTGGCTCTCATAACGGGTCAGCTCCACCCGTGGGCTGGGAGCAGCCAGACGTAAGTTCCTGTTTCCCAGTAGATCAAGCCCGCTGAGAAGCATAGAACAACAACACCGCATCAGGTGGCTATGTCTGGGGCCACTATGTCTCGCAATACGCCGATGTAAACCTGTACAACTACGCCGTCAGCGGCGCCGTGTGCTCCAACGAGATCACCCCGCGCACATTCGCCTACATCAACGCCCCTTTCCCTTCCGTCCGCGAATACGAAGTGCCAGCCTTCCTGGCTGACAGCAAGTATAAAGTGTCCGGAAAGAAGTTCCTCAACATCCCACCCCAGGAAACGGTGTACTCGATCTGGATCGGCACCAACGACTTGGGCAACTACGCCTTCGTCACCGACTCCCAGGTCAAGAATAAGACGATCCCGGATTACATCAAATGCGTGTACTCCGTGCTCGACCAGGTCTATGCTAATGGTGGCAGGTACTTTGTGCTCATGAACCTGGCGCCCCTGCAGCTGGCACCCTTGTACGCGACGCCGGAGAACGGCGGCGTGGGGGCCAACCATTACTGGACCGACAAGCCGGATAACCTGACCTTGATCAGTTACCGGATGTGGGAGCAGGTTGCGACTGTGAATGATGTGTTCAAGTACCAGACGCCGTATGAGGTGCTGGTGGCCAGGCGGTATCCTACAGCGCGGTTTGCGGTGATGGACATGTATGGATTGGTATGTTGCGTCTTGGACCCAGAAAGAAGAATGACGCTAATTTTGGCAGCTCTCCGAGGTTTATTACAAACCCGCAAAGTATTTCAATGGGAGTGCACCGGCCAATGTGACCGGGTTCAATAACC
Organism: Aspergillus thermomutatus; assembly: GCF_002237265.1. Taxonomy (NCBI): domain Eukaryota; kingdom Fungi; phylum Ascomycota; class Eurotiomycetes; order Eurotiales; family Aspergillaceae; genus Aspergillus; species Aspergillus thermomutatus. The sequence goes on from NW_020798324.1 coordinate 19,337, forward strand.
ACTGCAATCTTAGTGGAGGCGAGTGCACCCGGCTTCCCAGTCCGGATTCCTTCATGTGGTTTGATGAGTTGCATCCTTCGCAGCGTACGGACCAGATTATTGCCGAGGAGTTTGTCAAGGTTGTCAGAAAGGAGAGTGATTGGGCTACATACTGGTAATCCTGTATATGGACATAGTACGGCAATATCGACTACGCCTTGCACGAAGAGTATGTCTAGGCTTGATCAAACGATATTGTGCATGTGAAAGCGGGCATAAATACTAGCTCAGGGTTACATACTGGAGTTACCTCAAGCTCAAAACTAATGCTATGGCTGAAACACAATCCTTAGCACAATCGGCATTTCCCGTAAAAACTAGACCTCCATAGCTCCAAGCCACCTCCTGAATGTCATCCTGACAGCTGCGATCTGTGCTTGGCTTTAATCGTCAGCAATCCCCCGCAACAACGGCCGGATTGACCAATTAATGGCCCTGACTAACCAACAGTTGCAATCTCCCTGGCCGCTAGCGAGGTATAAGGCGTCCTTCGACTCTGCCTTACTCCACGGGCACTTCTAGCAAACATTACGCTTTATGATGCATACTGTCCCGAGAAGAATGGCCATGTCCCGACCGCTCTCGATTGACATGTCCTCACCGGGAGTCCAGCATGTCCCGTACCCTCCCCGAAGTCCAACCACCACCGTACCCTATAGCCATCCGCCCTGAAAGCATCACACGACTCCCGGTGATAGTGACTGTCACCAACCGCCCGGAGCCATGGCACCCCCTCGATTACTCCATCGAACACGACGGAATCGAACTATTCACTGTCCGCGGCCAACCCTGGAAGATGAGCCAGGCACGCATGTTCCACGACCGCTCAGGACTCCCCCTCTTCAAGCTCCGCTGTCAATGGTACGACTCCTCGTCGCTGTGCCTCCGGCTTCCCGGTGGGACGCAGTGTATTCTCGAAGCAAAGTTGCGGGTTGCGATGAACTCGCCCAGGGCGGTTGTGACGTTCCGGAACGCTGCGCAGCAACCGAGGTCAAGTGGGCCGTCTGCTCAAAGCGAAGAGGTCGTGTTGGAGGTGCATGCGCAGGACCTTGATAATATCCTCCAGGTGGTGGTGGTTCAGAATCGCAATGTGGCGTACATCAATCGTATAACGGATCGGAGTGTACTCGCCGAGGGACAACGGCCTCCGTTCCGCTTCAGACCCAAGTGGACAGTTCGAGTTGCGGAGGGGGTGGATCTATCCTTGGTTAGTCAACCTTCAATTTTGCCTGTTTCGCTTCAATCTGACTGTTATAGATAGCGGTTGTTGTGGTCATTGTTGGTCAGCGAGTCGGATCAAACCTAGCGGACGGTTGATTGGGCATATCCGGACGGGGGAAGGTATATTCAGTTACACAGCCTGCAGGTAGAATTCTCTGATAGTGCAAGGCCTTTCGTCTATCAACTGCAAGATCGATGCTTGGTTAAGGTGTTGAATATCTGTTTGTTAGAGCCCAGAAAGGCTCTTAAGGGTAGAAGCCATACAAGCTCACTTCATATGCCGAACGTCAGGAGCAGGAGTAACGAACACTTATTGTCTGGATGAAGGCGATGCCCAACTTAATACTCAATTTGACTTCCAAAATACTTAACTCAGATCGAGCAGCGTTGTCGTTATAATCTCCTTCGGGCGGACATGTAAATGAATGGGCAACAGTGTCGCACTTCATCTGGTTGCCTCTCCATTCAACAATAATGAGCAGAGAGCTACTTCTTTCAGAGCTAAGAGCAGGGTTCTTTTGTTCCATTCCCTCAAAGAGTCCATCATCTTGAGCTGCATGAATGATTCACGGAATGCCGCGCCAGCCAATGGCAATCATTCTCAAGGACCATCGTGATGGACTTTTCGACAGCGTAGAGCCATAACCCTGGACTTCTTACTTCATGACCTACGATAGGAGCCAACACTATGGGACAATGGTCTTCATGCCGCCTCTCAACACACGATCCCCATATGTTGGACCACAGATCCAGAAGTTTTGAGCAGGTTCGCTCTGGGCGCCTGATCTTTCGGTCAGTGCATTTTAAATCTGGAGCTGTTTCTACACTGATTGCAGATAGCCCCATGATTTTCGCGCTGGAATGGCTATTTTGGGCCTGAGCTTCATGGACCCAATGATCGGGCTGCAAGAAAACCAATACAAGTTGCTCGCTACAGATACATGGGCTCTGCCTCGAGTGCCTGAAGAGTTGTATAGGCCCTGCGTACAGCCATGCTTGATAGGCTCGGATCTTTTATCTATGTAGCAGGTGGCTTTGACCTGCTGCCCGATATCTGGGCCTATCCGTTACCCACGGCCTCTTTCTTCGGGCTCATCGCTTCAAATGGTCGAATGCCACCGGACCACCCTCTTCGAACCCTTTATCTACAGCACTTTATGTCTATGCCAATCTCTTCGTTTGGAGCCACAATATAGTGGGCCCCAGATCTGCTTCAAGGTTCAATTGTCCTCGACAGCTCTCCCGAGCGACAGGCAGTCGCCCTACGAGCATTGTTCTTGAGAGGGTATCTCATGATGCAAGAGAATAACAACTCTTTAAAGGTACTGTGTTTTACTCGGCTTCGTGAATACAGCCAGTGACATTCAACTCCACAGGAGTCAAGCACTATGACGAATCTGCCAAACGGGGAGCCAGACTCAGAGGATGCGATTCATCGAGCAAAGGAACGATACAGATACGCACTCAATGCATTGATCGGCACGATTGCTCATGGAGACAATGAAAGTATCAATAGGCTTTTGGAGTTTCTACGGGAGAAAGATACCATCCATGAGGCTGTCCAAGAGGTATTGCAGTTGAAGTTTCTCCAAGAGTAGTCGTTCTACTTATCTCTTATTCTGGCTTTTCTACATCATGTTCGCAATATTCTCTTGGAAACGGAAATTTCTCTTCAGTAAGACAATCGACAGCGTATCTTGGACTAGGTTTGTGGAATAGGTTGGTTTGGATCTTTGGTATAGAGAAGTAGCATATCTGCAAATATGATGACTGATACCTCATTTCACGGCTCACGAATTGAACTAGAGGCTCCAATTAGACCTTGCCTAAAGATACCTTCTGATTAGGATCCCATGAAAAGAGAGTACCTCATGCTGAGGAAATGGAGATCCTCTCAGGCTCAAACCTCACAACTTCACCCATATTCATGAAGCCCACAACGTGATTTAGCCTCCATCTTTCTTTATTGGCGGACTCGAAGTGCTGATATATCACAAACTAATGCAGCATCTGCATTAGTTGCGTGCTCGAAAGTCTCCCCATTGGCCGGATGTTTTACCCTTCTATCGGAATACTAAGGTAGCTGGTTCATCGATGCTCGTACGATAGTTGACTTCAAGTCTAGACTATAGGTTGTCACCCTCTCATACTGTCTACAGCATTATCATCAAGATAAATGTCTGTTGCGTCACCAAAGAGGCCTGTTCACGAAGGGAATGTTATTCTGCGACTACCGCCATCTCACCAACCCACAACCCTGCCTACAGGCTCGACCCACGCTGTCAGATAAAGTACCATGCCCTAGGTTGCAGCAGGTCAAAGCAACCGTCGGCTGTCCGGTGAATGCCAGAGAGTTACCCTCGTGCACCCGGCCTCCTCCATCTGGGGCGCCTGCAAGAAGCACATAACACATCAGTCGACGACTTTCCCAACATCGAAAAATGGGCGTTCGATTGAAGGGACCCTTAGTGCAAACCACTCAAAAGACAGCCAACATAGGAGAGCTGTGCAATACAAGGGACAGAATGCATGTTCAATCTGGTCAACAATCCGCGGAGAAAGACGGCCCACAGGCGCAAGATCAAGCAGCTCGAGGACGAGCAAGACGACCTTCTTCAGCTCATTGATAAAAAAAGTTTGACGATTCAGACCTTGCAAGCGCTCGATTTGCTGCGCAGTAACGCCTAGCTAAGGAGGTGAAGATGTTCATTGAGCAGGAGATCCCACGAGGTCAATTGGAGAAGAGGGGGGGCTGATTGAGGTCACGAAAACAGCTCGCGATTACTATCTATGACCTAGCTGGGTTGGATAGCTTCTGCAGGGATGAAATAATCTCGACCTTGACCAAAGTGCAGAGGAAACCTCGAAGGACGAGTCAACGTGATGAGGAATTTCTCGTAATAAGAATAGCTCTACCATTCCTCTGCAAGATATACTGGCCAAAAACTACTAGTAATTCGCCTGATCATTCCAGTACAAGGTCCCATGATGCACCTCAGGCCCGGTAGCCCCGAACTCCCACCCAAACTTCAACTTCACCCACTGCATCAGATGCGCGGCAATCTTCAGATGTCCAACATCCGTGGGATGCCACTGCGGCGCGATATCGTTGTGCTGCAGGATGCCCGTCGTGTCGAAATAATGAATGAACCCCTGCTTCTCGTAATGCTGGTAAACCCGCTTGATCTCGTTCACCCAGATAGGGCCCTGGACGTATGTATCTCCGGAGGCTCCGAAACCACCCCACAGGGACTGCCACGATTAGCAGGGTACCTACTTTGTTGGGAGGACCTCACCATAAGAACAATCTCCGCCTTTGGCCAGATCTTGTGGATGTTGCCCACGAGAGTGACATAGTCGTTGTAGTAGTCTGTGCTTGAGACATTGTTCACCTGGTTATTGTCGTTTGTGCCGATGTTGATGACCACCAGATCGGCTGGATGTTGAGCCGCAAAGTTCCACCTGGGTGGATTATCGCCGTAGATCTCGTGTGCGCGCCAGGATGTGTCGGAGGTGCAGTACCATTGGTAGGACTGGATGGTCAGTCTGGAAGACGGCAATGGAGGCACTGGCTTACCTGACCGCGGGGATTACCCCAGCAATTCTGGTCGTGGAGGCAGATACCGGGATAGGCCTGAGCTGTTAGTATGGTAGGGAGCAGTTGGGGAATAGAACGTACTGTGATGGAGTATTCTACGTTTCCGAGTCCTGCTGCGAAATCATAGGCCCATGAGGACAGTCCTTCGTATGTCGCGTAGTCACCGGAGCTCAGCCTGCAATAATCAGTATGTGCGACTTTGTGGGACCATGTGGCCTACGAGTCTCCAATTATTTCAACCATCCTTGAGTACTCAGGGATCTTCGAGATCTTTGCGTCTGCTGCGACGGATACACCGGCCAACTGGATTGTGCTTGTTGTCAGTCAATTTCTCTTTGTATACAGATCCGGGGAAACGCATCCATAGGCCCAGTTTGTAACTACGAACATTAGCGAGATCGTCATATGTGCCTTCGTGTACGAGGCTTACCTCTCAGCTCAAAGGTCTTTGCGTCGCCGGCATTAGTGAGATTGAGCCCCGTGGTCGTAGGTCCAATAAATTGATATGTGGCATTGGCAGTGACATTGGAGAATTGCCAGTCCTGGCCACCCAGTCTTCGAACAAATTAGCCTTGCCTTACGATCTGGATTCTGGGATGCTGACGTACCTGTATGCCACGAGGACCCCTTGACTGGTGTATTGACCGAAGGACAGGGCGAGCTATCCAGTCACTTTCATCATCTCATCTCATTCCATGCGAGTTCTTCGTACCTTTTCACCAGTGAATGCAAGCTTAAACCCAGGAGCTCTAAAGATATGAATTAGAGTTGGAGTCAATTGCAACGACTGCTGTACATACGACCACCCTGTTCCATGTCAGTGGTTGCTCGTCTGTGTCATTTTGTTGAACTCACAAGAAATATGCTTGTCGTCCCATCTCCCCTTGTAGGAAATCTCCTTTGCGTCAGGCTTGTAGGTCTTCCATGTATTCTTGTCCAGCGAAATGACTTCGGCTTGCCCCGGATACGGGTTCAACCGAGCCTGGCCATTCTCAAGAATTGTTGCCGAGGCACCAAAGAGCCAAGTAAAGAATAAAAGAGCTCGCATTTTGGCAGCCCACAATACTCAACGTTGAAGTGGATAGGACGCATTGTTTCCGTTTGCAACTCGTTTCCTGCTATATATACTCACCCCGTATCTCTCCGCTCCGCACATAGGACGGCGCGGGGCAGCCGGCCTCAGAGTCCCATATTCTCCTCTGAACAATATGAGGCCGAGAGGGCGAAGCATATAATTGGCGGCTGAATTCTTTCCTGCAGAAATACTGTGGGGTCTACTTTGAGGGTCTCTGGGGAATTCAGCCGGAACTGTGCAGAGCGGCATTTTCTCCGTGCTTGATTGGGACGAATACCGTTTCTGCCGGTCTGGATATGTCACTGCCCCGGCTTGATAAGACTGATATGCCCCCTTCGTGCAGTCTGCGTGTGCTATACTTGTTGCGGCTTTTGGATATCAGGAGGTGCAATCGCTCATTTCCATTGCGGGATTGAGTATCATACCCGTCATACCGTCAGAGTGCCTGAACCTATACTGCAGCTGAGAAGACAAATCGTTGCTGCAGCTCATATTTCAAGAGCATTAAGTTGTCTCAGGCTCAAACATTACAATCGCGAGCAATTAGACTCCAATCGACCTGGTAAGATCAAGTCGAGCCTGTGACACAGACTCTCTTAATACCTCTACATACTACTTGCCTACAGCTTACACACCTTCCCTAGTATGTCCTGCAGCTTCCCGTCTCCGTCCTCGAAGATCTTGCCCAGGGATGCGATCTCCCCTGCTTTCATCCCCTTCCTCCACTTGGCCACGTCGCCGAGACCCTTTGCATCGCGCGACGCCTTGACAAAGCCCGCAGCCCCAAACATCATGCCCAGCATGTTGACAATGGCCGCGCTCGGATCCTTGACTGTGTCGTAAGTGGCCAGGACGGCGTTGCCCAGTTCGCCAGCGATGGCGATAATGCGGGCCAGATTAGCAAACCCGAGGCTAGCGGCGACCCCCTCGCCGACCATTGGGACGAACTGGGCGGGAATCTTGTTAGTATAAGTCTACTGGAAGCCTCAAGGTAAACTAGGGCTAAGGGTAGGGGTAAACTTACCATAAACACCACGCTAATAATCAACAAGATGAAATTCTCCTTCCGCTTTCGTTCTTCTTCTTCCTCCTCCTCCTCTTCCTGCTCTCCTAGCTTCTTCGCCTGCGCCATGCTATCCACCGCCTGCTCCAGCATAAACACAGCCGGGGCGTAAGCCAGCGCCGCATCCCGGGGATCGCCGCCCGTCCAGCTGCCGCCCATAATCTCCAGCATCGTGCTCTCCATCTCCGACCGCATAGTGGGAAGGTTCGGCAAGCCCTTCGTCACGATGTCCTTGGGGTTCTGCACGACCATGGACTCGTTCTTGATGGGCCACCCGGTGAAGCTTAGTGTCCACGAGGTTGCGGGGCGCGTGTTGTAGTTCGTGCGGTGGATCGAGTAGTCGCCGAAATCTACCCAGTCGTCTAAGAGGCCGGCGGTGACGAGGGCTTTGGAGAAGCCATCTTTGTCACGGAGGGTCAGGTCCGTGGCGTCGATGTACCGGAGGAGGGGGTCGAGGTTGTCGTCCCAGGAGGCGGCGCAGGGGACAAAGTCGTCTTGTTCGGGGAAGCGGCAATCAAAGTCTAACAGACAGACAAATCAGTCAGGTAACATCTGTAATGGCTAGGAGGACAACGTACACTGCATCCCATATCCAATCTCCGGCACCAGCTGATTGCTGCCGGTGATGCTCATATTCCACATGAAGGCGTTCTCGAGTACGGCCGGCACGACCTTTTCAATGTACTGGACATAATACTCAAACATCTCGTCGTAGCCGTTGTTGACCTCGGTGTAGTTGTCGTAGGCCGTGTCCAACATCCACAGCAGCGTGTCCAGCGTCATCTGCGCGACGCAGTGGTCGGGAATCGCGCCGGCGGCCTGCGCCGTCTGCAGCCCCTCGAGGTAGGGGAAGTGGATGTTCGGGCAGGGTTCGAACTCGGGCCAGTCGTCACCACTTTCTTGGAGGTCGCCCGTGCCATTGTTGCCGTAGGTCCGGTTCAGGTCGACGGCCCAGTCTACGCTACCACCGAAGTGCAGGTCGTCATACCACTGCCGACGCGCGTTGTAGCTGTCCGGGGTCAGCCAGGATACCCACTGGTTGCCGTTGTAGATCTGTGGCAGCATTCCGAGTTAGTTTCTTGTCGTCCGACATCTCCTCAGGAATACGTACGAGAATGTCGCCTTCGTCCTCGTACTGCGAGATGGTGACGTTATTGTAGTTGTCTTCGCTGTTGGCCGCGGCAATCAGGTCTTGGATCTCGACGTTGGAGAGGTAGCCGGCGCTGTGAGTAGGTGAGAAACCAGTAGCCCTATCATCCGAGCCTGTGGGACACGTACGTATCTGTGCAGGCTCCCTTGGTGGCCCCGGATTCCTTCCCGGTAAAAGTGCATTCAGGTCCCTTGCACGCGGGGTCGGTCATCTCAAAACTGCGGCCGTACAGGGCAAGCCCCGGCACGATCTTGATAGACGGGATCCCAGCCTTGGTGATCATGGCGAGTGTGTACTCGGTCTCGGTCTTGTTCACATGGCTGCGGAGACAGTTGCCGGTCGGACAACCGGGGCTTTTGGCAAGGCATGGTGTTAGTCCAGGCTGCGGAGAAGGGCATGGATCCGGGCTTCTTACTTGACAAACGTGTTGTTCCAGTCCCACTGGCCGTGGAGATCGTACGTCATGTAGACATAGTAGTCCTGTAGCGGGAGTAAGCGTCATGACATTCCGCTGTTCGCTTCTGTCGCGGCTTTCGCGATTACTCACAATGTAGTTATCAAACTGAGTGAGCGGGTCGAAGCCCTTCAGGTACCAGTATGACGCCGGAAGGGCCATTGACATGGACTTCTCCTCCGGCAGCTGGTTGCGAACGAGCTTCAGGAACTCGGCATAGTTCTCTCCCGAGTCAAGGTTATCTGGGTCGATCCCCGGGATGTCTTGGGCCTAGGAGAGAGAAGAGAGCCGTCAACGTCAGTCAACCTGGTGCCGACATGGAAGAACAACCTACCCCCGGATATTCCCAGTCAAAGTCTACCCCGTCGAGGTCGTTATCCACAATGAACTTGACGACATTGGCAGCGAGGGTCTGGCGATTCCCGTCGCGGACGCCCGTTCGGAAGATATTGTGCGTGTAGGCATCGGTCGAGAACCCCCAGCCACCAAAGCTCATAATGCGCTGGATGTTCTGCAGCTTCAGCAGGCCATCGAACTGCTCCTGGAGGCCGCTCACGTCTACCTCCCAGCTTTCGGTGATGTTGCCAAACGCCCAGTGCACGTGTGTGTAGTAGCCGTCCTCGGTCATCTTGGAGATGTCCATGTTGGCACACTTGCGGTCCAGGTTCCATGCCTCGAAGTAGCCGATGCGCCGGGGGTTGGGGAGCCATACGCTCGTGCTCTTGATTTCGGTGCCGCAGTTGGAGATGCAGCCGTTGGTGTTGTTCTTTGCGGTGCCTGGTGCCCTGTGATTTTGGATTAGTGGGACAGGACCCTTGTAGGTGGTATAATACTCACCCGCCGTCGGCGGTGGTGTTGGTGCAGAATTCAGGAGTGATGCCGCATTGGCCCCAAACATCACAGCACGCGTTCAGGGGACACGGGTTTAATTCCGCCCAGTCCCATGTCGAACCGTTGTTTGGCTTCTCTGTTCCAGGTTTCTACCAGAACAACCAGTTAGCCATGGGAGAGCTATGTTGTGGAGAGGCAATGGACGGACCTGTGGGCCGCAAGCGACCCCATCGACGGGTGAAGGGAATGGTGGCATGCCTTCACTCAGACAGATGCTTTGACCGAGCTGGAGCATACTGCACCCCGTCCAGCCCCAGGTGAGGCTGTTGTAGTCGGGGATCTTGTCCGCGTCCATCTGGTTCGCCTTGGCGATATCGGCGCAGGTGTCGTCCTGCTGAACTACATAGACGAAGCAGTTTCCGTCATCATCGGGCTTGGGCGAGAAGTCCGGAAGGGACCCCTCAGAGCAGCAGACATACTGATCCACTACGAGGGTGTCGCAAAAGTTGGAGGCAGGGTTGTATATGGTGAGGTCGTCCTGGGAGATGCCACAGCGTTGGGCAAGGGCCCAACACCCGTCACCACCCTGGACTTGAATGTATGAACAAACGTCGCTCATTCTCTCCAGAGAAGCAGAAAAGATCTGTTTGTTGGAAACACAGAAGGAGGCTGTGGTTGGGATTTATAGTGGCGATTCATAAGTGTGTACCCGTAAAATTCTACATACCGGATACAACAATAGCGTTCCCTCTGTTAGGCATAGTCGGAGGCTGTAGATAGACCGAGATAGGAACTATAGTAGTATGTTTTATGCCGGATAACAAGTGCCGGTAGTTCGTCCCTCCTAATTCCCCCTGGATCTGTAGGATCCCGATCTCGGGGGCCAAATCTCGGGGGCCAAATCCTTCTCGGCCATACCCGTATCATGTTTGAGTGTTATGTTGCATCAGGTGTGGGTTCCCCTGTGCCTAGAGGTGCCAAGTGCCAGGAAATGGGGCTGAATTAAGCGTTGATCCCTCTAAGCCTCTCAGGGGTTCGAATTGCACCCAATTAGGTTGCGCAGATGTTGTTGAGTTAGAAACGCCAAGCGTCTGGATGCTCCTTGTATTTCGCCTCTGCCTCTTAGTCTTTCTCTCCTCGCTTGCAAATCGGGCTTTGCGTTAATATTATCTCTGTCTTTGTATAGCGTGGTGTAATCTCCGGCTCTGTCGGGAAAGCCCTTGGCTGGATGAACAGGATATTCGGAGTATTGAAGTATTATGGTACTCCCTTATCTTCTATAACCTCCTGGTCTTGTCCAAATCAATTTTATATCCTAGTTTGATCTTACATTGAGGCCATAGGTATCAGCACCATAGGCATGAGCATGATGCTTCTTATTTCTATTCTGTTGCTCACCTTCCTGGCCCCTCATGTGCTTGCCAGCAAGATAGCAGGGCCGTACCAGGTTTTCAATTCCCCTTGCCCAGGACATTCCGTACTCTTTCCGAAGCGTGTGGAATTCGCTAACTGTTCTCCCTGAATAGACCGTGTACATGTGGTACGCCTACCGCATGGACATCGAGGCCTTTGGCAAAAGGCCCGACATGATCGCACCCGATTGTCTCGGCACCGTCCCCGACGGGACCTGCTACTTCGACGAATTCGTCGACTACCTACAAAGAGACGGCAAACACCTGGACGCGGGCCAAAAGACCTCGGCCGGCAAGTACTTCTGGCCCGACGCCGTCGTCATGGCCAAGGAGCTCGGCACCCTCAAGTCCAACGGCGCCGACTTTGTCCCGAACCAGGACCCCCAGAAGATCTTCAAGGCGGGCACCTTCACCAATCCCAACCCGCGCCTCAGCGATATCTTGGAGCTCATCACGGATAGGATCCAGGCTGCCCGTGTGAAGCTGGGTGATGACGCCCTCTCCGATGGCCTCTTTGAGGCCCGCACGGCCATGACGGGCGTGCATGAGGCCCGTCTCGCGGATAACGGCCAGGGCTTGATTGATACGATCAATGACTACCTGAGGGACGTGAAGGGGTCCTCGACCACGGTGGAGACTAAGACCCCGACGGCGCTGGACGGGTCGACGTACCTCGATGTCGACGTCGACAAGACAAAGGCCAAAGACCCGGCATTTGCAGGGCACTGGGCCGACTTCCAGCAGTGGCTGGGGCAGCAGAAGAGGACCAACAAGACGAAGCTGGGTCAGGTCCGGATGCATTGGGATGCGGCCCAGGGGGTGCAGCAGGTGGAGGCCCGTGTTTACGGGGCTAGTTCGTGCTAGTATTTGGCGTATATCGATTTTGGTTTCTAGATCAAGGAAAAGACGAGAAGTTTGCTTTAGTTCAGTAATGCTGTCCAGCAGTGATAGACTGCATCCATCTTTTTCCCTGCCCACACTCAGACCTGCGAGTCACTCCCACGCATAATAAGCAGTTCCTTCAGTTTGCACTGCTGCACATTCTTGTGCAAAGCCGAAACATGACAGCCGGGCGCATTACAGGAGCCTCGTCCTCGGACCCAAAAACCGCCCTGACTGCATCCCGCAACGCCTCTTTGGCCGAGACCAGGTCCTCCTGCCCGAACCTTGCCCCAATGGTAGCATTAGGCGCCTCGCCCAGCGCCATGAACTCTTTGATCCTTGCCTTGTCGTCCGCATCGACAAGCTGCACGCGCGCGTCGGCCAGGAGGCCAAACAAACCCGCACTAGTCTCAACGTCGGCGTGTATGACAACCGGTGGTAAAATGACAACCATCCAGCTGGTTGTCTTTGTGCGCATCAGGTCTGCAAGCTCGCGCCGGGTCCACCTGTAGTGCTCATGGGGTTGATCGGGATTCTCGCGGTGTTGAAAGTCCTGCAAGAGGCCGAGCATGATGGAGGCCTGGCGGGACCTGGTCCGCGCTGCATACCACATGAGACAGCGGACCGGATCGCCCCAATCATAGCTTTGCCATTCGATATCCACGGATGGCTCCCAATTCAGATGGACTGCATCACGCGCGGTGTCAAGCCAGGGTTGTTTAACCATGTAATTGCTGAAGCGGTATGTATCTGGGTTATTCTCGTCCGGGAGCAGCTGAGGGCGGCCGCTCTCAAAGGCAACAGCCCTTGACTCGCGGCAAACACGCGCAATTACAGGAGGGGCCGCATTAGTCCATGTGATCTTCCAATTCATACTGCATGGAGGCTCATCCCATATAAGATCGTCTTGTTGGTCGTCGAGCTCCATGATATGGCGAGGGAGGCACTCGCGCCAGATCGCTAGACGAATTTCAGTTGGAAACTTGGGAAACAGGTAAAAGACACCTTCCAGAGCGGACATGCTGCTGAAGATTGATTATGATCCACCGCTGAGCAATATGGGCCGTACAATCTCAGACTTTGGGGCTTGTATCACCGAAAGAAAAGGAGACAACAATCAACCGTCGTGCAAGTCACATGATGTTGTCATTTTTTTAATCCCCACCCTACAACACCAAAGAGGATTTTCACTATTTTTTGTGTCTTGAACATGTCATTTAATTCTCCAAGCAACTCTTCATGGACTAATCTGGATTAATTACCTTAGAAGCTCTTGGTCTTGGGCCTGATGGCCTATGGTTAACTATCAGAAAGTCCCACCATGGCTTTATATGTGCCTCGATGAGGAAATAGAATTTGTTGATGATATAGACGTAGAAGAATAAATGTATCATATCATAATATAGGCCGTGACTCAGCTACTGATTATACTCGCAAGCTGGTCTCATCACTTCTTAGCCAACGACGCAATCTTCACCTTCGTTTGCTCCACGACGCTCTTCTCATCCCAGATAAAGTTGACACTCTCCTGCTGAACCGTCGCCTTGGCCCATCTCGTAAACGCGGGAGTTCTCTTCTCCAGCAGCTCAGGCAAATCCTCCCTCAACAGTCCATGCTCAGGCTTATGGAACGAGAGCAGCCGCAACAGGAACGAACCAGTCAACACCTCCGCCAGGGTCAACTTCTCACTCCCACCGAAGAACGGACCGGATCCCTTCTGCGAGGACAGAATGGGTTCGATCTCCTTCTCGATAGCCGCGACGAGAGCCTCGCCCGCAGCGGCGCGGTCCTCGGCGCTCGAGGCGCGCTGAGAAGCCATGAACTGCGGCTGGACCTTGCTGAAGTATGTATCGACGAAGAAGGCGATGCGGGCGCGCTGCAGGGCGCCTTCGGGGCTGTTGGAGGGGGGGACGAGGTGGGATGGATGGGCGTCTGCGAGGAACTGGGCGACGATGGCGGACTCGGTGATGATGTTGCCGTTGTAGGAGATGGAGGGGACGAGGCCGCGCTGTGGCGGTTAGAGTGGACTGACATGTCAGGGGGAGGAGTGTCATACAGGGTTAATTTCAAGATACCATGGTTCCCGTGGTTTGTTCAGATCAATAATGACCTCTTCGTAGTCAAGGCCGAGTTCCTTGAGGGCGATATGCGCTCTGTGGGCCCAGGGGCATCTGTGGTTGGTGTAGAGGGTGATCTTTGGAGCAGACATATTGCGTTCTGTGTTTCGCAGATGACGAAGTTGAATGACCACGAAGCGAGTGTATGCTTTGATTTATAAAGAGAGCACAGACACAGCAATTGTTGATTTATAAGCCTGTTGATGAGAATTTGGCAATTGTGAGGGGAAATGACGATGATCCGGAAACATGGGAACTGTGGAGAACAACGGCAAATGCCGCGCATAATCTCATTGCCGGCTATTCATTATTATTAATCGGCAAATATTCATGAGGAGCTTATCGGATATCCATTGTATCAAGCGATGGAACTTGGAGTCAGTGGTGCATAGAGTATGCTCATGTGTAGCCTCAGACCTCCGATTCTGCTCAGGTAGTAGAAGCCCTATAGACGTACCAAGTATAGTAGATGACGACCCAGAAAGAGACTGCTCCAGTAGAGTTAAAGAACTGTTAACTGGAGAGTTTCTCGTGCTGCTCGTGCATCCCATTTGTTCAATATAAAAGATCAGATGCAAGCGAGGATATCCATGCCAGTTCCATTTCTCCGGTAAGCTTAAATTGATTCGCGTCTCCACTATGCGTCAAGGGACCAGGATTATCGACTCATTATTAGTTAGATTCTGCCAAGTCTCAAAGATGTATATACATGAAACAACACCCAATAGGTTTCCGTGAACAGCGTGACCCCTCGTAGTACCTCTAGAAGCACAAAAATATATCACAAGTATCTCCTGACATTATTTTCTTTTCAAATAGCGCCTGCGCAAATTGAAGCCATGAACTTCCGTAACTCATATGCATAACCAATGTTCTTTTCGAAGATATGTATCACCGAAGGGCCAGGTACTGAGCAACAGCCTCGTTGTGAACGGCTGCAGCGGTGTAGTCCTTCACTGGGGACTTCTTGCTTGGGGACTTCGGATCTGAAGGCGCCTTCTCGGCGGCCTTGAGCTTCAATGACTTTGTGAACATGCCCTTGAGAGTCGAGGCTGTTGAGGAGGCTGTGTGGGTTGAGGCGTTGTCGAGGGTGGTGGACTTGAAGGACTTGGGCGACATTTTGACGGGACTCTGATTCTTAGGTACTCGAGGCTTTTGTGTCTTGTTTTGGACTGATAAAGCTCAGAGGTGAGGGATTGCTTCGTGGTGACTATGATGTATGGATGGAGAGTATTGTTATGATATTGTCGGTTTCGCTTTCGAGAGCACAACGTAGGTGACAGTGAGATCACAATTAAATTGAGACAAATGATTATGTTTGTTTGATGCTTGATGTAGATACTTCTCAACAGACATCCTTGGCTCCTTTATATACATCTTCCTCCCTCGAGGCAAGTATCAATATCAGTCATTTTGGCAGATGACAAAACTCCCCAAACATGACAAACGCAAAATATGACGCAAATTCAGGTCTAGACACAAATCTTTGAATAGGCAGAATCCTTTGCAAATGCTGCAAACCAGCCATACTGGAGTCATCGTGCCTCAGTCCGGCATAGTTCCTCGTATCTGGTCCACTGGTGTTGCTTCTGGCTCGATGCCGAGACTCCAAGGGCGTGTCAAGTGTCAACTGTGAATGGTCGGAAAACTCTCCTGCGGGATTTCCGAGATCGGTTGACGGTGACTCAGGCTGCGAGGCTAAAATACGAGGATCATTATTAAGCGCACGGCTCTAGGATGTGAACGTTTGTATGGCTTCGTGGTCTATACATTTGATGCTCTTGGCGGGCTCGATCAAGGATGGTTCCTTTGTGGACATCGGCTTATTAATGGCTCTGAATATTCAGGTTAAATAAGGAGAATCCAATTACTCAATCTAACCAGTAAATACTTCGTTTGAAGTACCATTGTTGGTAAGCGACTCCAGACACCATTGTCTATCCCATATCCAAACTTGGCGGGGCATGACTCAATATTTTCGGCCTGATGCCGACAGTTTCTACCCCAATTTTGTGCCTAATTTGCAATCAGAAATATTCCCCGAATACGATCTGAAGCCGACCTGACCAATGACCGTATCCATTGCAGGCTTGCCTCATAGACAAGGAAATAAGGCGGTGCATGTAGCCTGCTAGACTCCAAGCTCCAATCATTGCATGATCAAAGAATATCTATCTGAGAGACGTTGACTAGCACTACAAAAATCTCGGTTCGTGTTTGTAAGCTAGGCATATTTCTGCGACAGAGCGTGAAGTCTCTTCCTCGCTCCATTCTCCCAATCATCCCAACACAAACTCAACATCGCCGAGTGACGGCCAGGTCCAAGTTTTTTCTGGCCGGTTGGGTCCATCCCAGGCATTTGCTCGTCAATGTTACCACTCGAATGTCCCTTCTTGCCCTCTGGTAACACCCGTTGCCAGCGGATGATGCCCTCAAGCTGGAAACCGAGGCGCTGCGCAGCGGCAATCGAGGCCTGATTGCTGCTGAATGCCTGCCACTGGACGCGTCGGAGATGGAGTCCATGAGGTGGGGGATCCAACATATGGTGGAGAAGCAGCGTGTGAGCTGTTTTGCCGACAAACGTTCGATGGAACCGTGGAAGGATCACGACCTATGGAGGTGAGTAGGTTTACACGGCATGGTAGGCAAGAATACCTACATGTCCCACCTCGACAACGGAGTTTTCTGGATCCGCGTTGATCAGACCGGTGGTCCCGGCAAATGTACCATCTTCCACTTTCAGTTCCTCAAACTCATCGGAGCCAGGCGTTCGCTTTCTGACCACACCGGCTTTGAGGATGATTGCGAAGATGATCACTGCCTTGGTGGAGCGGACTCGATCGCTATACCAGCGATCATATGCGTCAGGGCCTTCGAAGGGTCCATAAGGGAGATATTGGAAGATCTCGGGAGTTTCGGATGACAATTTCACGTATGTCGCGGACAGTTCCTGGAAATTGGACTACACAAATCCGAAGGTTAGTGGTCATAGCAGGTTGAAAGGGAGCGAGGCATTACATCAAATGGAACTAGCCGGAGACGGTCATTCTCCAATTTCGACAGGTCCAGCGGAAAGCAGAAATTGTCCATGTTTGAAGAATTCTGGTGCATACTAAGGCATAAGATGTACTGCCAGACTATTGACAGCGTCAGTCGATCTCTTGTAAGAGTCAGTTCGCCCTATTTTCTGCTGACGCTGTATATGGCGAGATCGGCACTTTCACATGCTCCGCTTGATCGGACGAAGTGACTCGTAGGGCTGCGACTGTGCGCCAATAGTATCAAAATGACCAAATAAAGAAGAAAAAGGCATTTGACGGGCAACGTGAGAGAATCGGGAAGCGCCAAGTGTCCAATTAGGATGGCTCAGGGGCCAACTATATATAGGCTGACTAAGTCGGGACGCTAAACCTAAACGGGATGGAATCCTGACACCCCCCCTCGGACCGACT
>NW_020798325.1:0-36561 GCF_002237265.1 Aspergillus thermomutatus
AATTTGGGGGCCGACCATTTGCCGCCGGTGCTGTGAGAAAAGTGGCATTCCACATGGCCGTTTACTTTGTTTGTTAGATGGGATGAAGTGGGATGGGGCAGAGCTTACCGTCGCGGACTTTGAAGCCGACATTGGACCAGTCGATGGTATCAATGGGGGGAGGAGGGAATGACATTGTTGGTAGCTTGAGGCGGGGTGAGTAGATGTGTTGGTAGAGTGAGGGATAGGGATGATGTCGAGGATGAGGGATGGCGGGGTAATATACTGCGCCTACTGCAGAGTGCAGAAGTAAGCAGGCTGAGGTGGGGACACTGAAGACTGAAGAGTATAGGATGTTATTATAATAAGTGATAAATATAATGCAGCTGAGGTCAGATCATGAGTCATCTGTCATCCTGACCAATTTCTTGTCAATCTTTAGCTAGATATTATGGAGTTTATCTCCACAGTTGCAGCTAGTATTTACTGCCGATCATATTCGATAGTTAAGCTAAATAGCTTCACTCCTGACCGCGACCGTACTCCGTCACCAAACACACCTTCAGCCCCCCAGGGATCTCATGTCGTGAGAACCGGCGATAGTCTTCGGCGATATTCTCGAATTCATCTGTCTAGTCAACCACAGCCACAGCCACAGCAAGTAGACAGTGGCAGACATACCTTCGTATGTAAACACCCACGAAGGATCATACTTTCCTTGTGTTACCAGGTCCAAGAGAAGCGGATGATACTATCACCGTCAGAGTCATTCAATCTGAGGATGTGGCACTGGCATACCTTTTGGGAATTGACCTGCCCTCCCCGGATCGTCAACCCCTTTTCCATCAACGGCCCTATAGGAAAATCATTCGTCCTGTAAAAGAAATCCCCAATCAGCGCAAGATGCCCCCCCTTCCTCGTCGCCTTGATCATCGCCGACACCGTGTCACCGCTATCATGCTCGAGCCCAACCGCCCGCATAGCCGCATGCTGCGGTTTCTGCGTACTCCGAAACCCACTCGCCTCCACCGCGCAGTCCAGCCCCCTCGGCTCCATCGACAGAATATGATCCCCCACCTCCGTGTGCACGCTCACATCAACGGGGATCATCCCGAACCCCTCGGCGATCCGCAAGCGCCCCGCGTCCTTGTCCACGGCATACACCTTCTCCGCCCCGCGCAGCACCGCAAGCCGCTGCACTGAGAGCCCCACCGGTCCACACCCCCAGACCCCCACGATATCCCCCGGCTGGACCTCCGCAAGCTCGCACCCATGCCACGCAGCGGCCGTGACATGCGCCAGCCCGAGCAGCTTCTTCGCGTCCATGTCGGCCGGCACCCGCACGCACGACAGATCCGCGTTCGGGACCCGCACGTACTCCGCCTGCGCGCCGGGATACCCGCCGTACAACCGCGTGTACCCCAGCATGCCCGCCACCCGGTGTCCGTACGCGCTCTCCATCTCCCGCGAGGGATTCGTCGTGTCGCACAGCGAGAACTCCTGCCGCGTGCAGAACTCGCAGTGTCCGCAGGCGATCACGGGGAGGATCATGACTCGGTCACCCGGGGCGATGCTGCGGACCTCCGGGCCGACGTCCTCGACGGTGCCGATCGCCTCGTGGCCGAGGATGTCGCCTTTGGAGAGGGAGTCGCTGAGCTCGCCGTCGTAGAGGTGCAGGTCTGCGCCGCCGATCGTGCAGTGTGTGATGTGGATGATGGCGTCGGAGGGGTCTGTGATGGTTGGTTTGGCGACGGTGCCGAGGTGGATGGTGCGCGTGCCCATCCACTGCGCGGCTTTCATTTTGTCGGTGGGATGGGGCTTGTAGAGCGTGCTTGTCATGGGTCTGTACACTTAGTATCGTAACAGTTGAGGAGCATGAGGGGGTTTACTTGGGGGTTGCGGTCGTCATTTTGTTGGATCGAAAGTGTGGATTCAGATGCCGATCGAAGAGGAGTCTCTGGATAGAACGCACTTGTTTGATGTAATGTGTGAAAATGGCCGGGGAGTCCTGAAGATACGATATAGATTGAGATGGCAATATTCAGTGGTAATCCATCCGCTGAGGGTTGGAGAGGACTGTCGGAACGAAGGGCCGAGATATGAAGTCATACAGAACGCCGCTTCTTCGTACTCAGTTGGAGGTTCCTGCAAAAGAATATGAAGTATTTACTTATGATGACTATTGCTACGAGCTGACACGGTTGTTGGTGGAATGTCTGAATACTAATCCTCCCTCTATTGTCTTCGCCTTGTACCTAGTCATCTACCTCATATTGGCAGCAAACTCAGACCTCAAGCATCCTGCATCTCTATCCCACCAACACTTCCATCGATGCCTAAATTTATTAGATTAGAATGACAAGTTTAGAACAACTGCAGGACAGGCACATTTCTTATAATTTCTTCCCTGAATAGAGTAAGCATGTAACATCTTATCGTCCTTGACTCTAGTAGTAATGCGTGCATCTTTCATTTCATACCATGCTCAGTCATTATGGCCGAGCAGAGGATCTGAATGTAGGCAGACCCATATTGAAGAAGATGAACACCGTTAAGCAGTTTATGCCGTGCATCGCGTGAGTCGTAAAGGATCAACACCTGCTTTGAATAGCCTTGGGTAGAGTGTTGTTCAAGTATGATCCAAATCATCAAGGAAAGAAGAAAACGGCCTGTGGGTGGAATATAACCCAAAGTCGTATCATGCTGAATGTAGAGATAGCAGAGTCCAACATCAATTACCTCTGTCCATCTCAATATGAATAAACACATGAGCAGAAATACCATCACTACAACCTCTCCAACCTCCAAGTGCCACCATGCAAACCGGAAGCAACCCCATCAACAAGCCTCACCCTCGTCCCATTACTCGAGACCAGCATCCCCTCCGCCTCAAGCTTCACATCACCCCTCGTTCCCTCAGGCGTCGCAAACACCAAGTTCATGTACCCACCACTCCTCCCCCTCTTGAACTCCGACGAAAACACCCCCAAAGAGGTCTCAAACCCCGCCTCAACACTCCTCAGGTCCCCAGGCTGAGGCGCAAACACCCACGCCTTCCCAGCCGACCCAGCAAGCCGGAACCCACCCACATAGAACATCAGCGCCGCAGTCGGACCAGTCGCCCATCCATGCGCATGCGAGATCCGCGCATCATTCGTATACGGCGCGTACTGCAACGCCCCGTCCGTCGAGTACCCCTCTACAAACGTCGACTGCGTCATTCGCGGATCGTCAAGCATGAATCCCCACTGGCGCCGGATCAGGGCCAGAGCCCGCTGCGGCTGCTCCGCAAGAAAGTGGGCTTGCAGCTCGAAACCGCCGATGAAGGGGGATATGGTATCCCCCGCCTCTGGGGCCGGGGCGCCGTATGGGCCCCAGCGTGCGGCTAGGGCGGCGGAAATCGTAGATGACTGGTTGGCTGAGAGGGTGAGGTTGGCTTTGAGGGCCCAGGCGTTGCCGTCTTGCGGGTGGAGGGTTGTAGTCTCGTTGTCGCGGTACAGGCCTGCGGCGCCGTCCCAGAGTCTTGCGTTGGCTGCGGATTTGAGGGTCGCTGCGATGCGGGTCCAGTTTGACGAGGAGGCGGTATCGTTGAGGGTTTGTGAGAGGATGAGAGATTCCTGGAGAACGAAGTAGAGGATTGCGTTTGCTTCGATGTTCTGCTACGTGTCAGCGGTGCAGTATATGCGCTGGGGACGCAAACGTACGTGGCCTCCCATCCCGAAACGCAGCCAGTCCGCGCTTGCGGTTACGTTGGCTAGCCCCGTGTCGTCGATGCTGGACAATGACCATTGCAAGGCTCGTTTGTACTGGCTCCAGTGTGCAGAAAGCCAGTTCAGGTCCCCTGAGTACCGGTACAAGTACGAGACGCCGATCAGGCTGTGGAGATGGTAGGTATAGCTGACGATATCGAAGAAAGGCTTGCCCGCATAAGGAAGACGGCCGTTCGCTTGCTGCATTGAAAAGAGTGTTTCCAACGCCACGCGCACACTGTACAAGTCATACGTGCTGACAGCGACGCTCTCCAGCGCAATGGACATGTCACCCGGCCAGATCAGACGATCCCGCTTCGCTCCGTCCGTGAGCACGCTGCTCCCGTTGGCGATGGTATAGTTACTCCACCAGGCGACAGTCTCCGGGAGGGTGATGTTGTCGCTAGAGTTAATCGTGCCCAGCCAGGGCAACGCATCCCCCATGCTGGGATCAATGGTGCACAGCTGGTTTGTGTATGCGCCTGCGTACCAGATGCGGTTGAGCAATTCATCGTTGCAGTGGAAGTAGCCCGTATACGCCCGGAGGTTTTGAGCCGGGGCCGCCGTGAAGTTCACTCGGACACTTTCAACAGCAATAGTCGCGGATGTGTTGGCGACGAGAGTCAGAAATCTAAAAGCACCGCGGTTGTGTTTCTTCTCTGCTGTGTATCGTCCCGAGCCAAGTCCGACAGGAAACCACAGCGGTGAGTCAAGACCTGCATCGGCAGTTGCGTCACAAGCCTCATTGTTGATCCAGAGTCTAGATTCAGAGAACGTGACTCCGATGAAGGCATCCTCCGACGAAACCTGGCTGATGTCCAGCGAGACAATACCAGCGATGTTGCGCCCAAAGTCATAAGTGATGGATGAGACACTGTGGAAAGTCGCTCTCCCACCTTTTCCATTGGTTAAAGCAGAGGGGTTAGAAATGGAGCCGTTGACGTGATACACCCTGTCCGGAACCAGCTCTCGAGTGGCTGGTGCTAAGATGTACTCCTCGTATGGAAGGGCAGTGCAGACTGCTGCCAGCAGAGCAATCTCTGCAAGGGCTGAAAAAGATAGGAAGTGCATCTCCACGACTGCTACTATCAAGAACAGGCCTAAGGCTCACTCGATGCTGGAAGCGGCAAGTACATCTATATTCCTTTTTTCATATACTGTGCCTCTCTTCTAAAGGCCGATTCCTCAGCCGAGTATGACATCTTCCATGAGCTCGGGCGACTTCCCACCGAGCACAAGCAAATAGGTGAAAAATACTCTCGGCTGATCAACATTCCGAACTTCCTGTCTGCCTCCATTCCCCAGAAAACAAACTTGCCTCTGACGGCATTTGCGGAGAAACCGATTCGAATGGAGGATGGGATAGGCTGATTGCCCAGAGAGGGGTATGAATAGATTGATCGAGCTTGATAGGCCAAAGATGTATGTTTACCATCTCAAGAGGATTGGTTGATCTCTCTTGATCGTGTGGGGTTGAAATGTGGGGTTGCTGAAGTTCCCCAAAAAAGTTGTGGGGTAGTGTATAAGTGAACTGTTTTTCTGCAAGTCCTGTCTAATTACCTGATATGGGTGCTGCCACTTTTACAAGGGCTGCATGTAAGCGCTTAGTGAGTAGCAACGTTGAATAAGTACACAAAAAAGATATCCTCATGGCATTAACCTTCCCTCGAACAAACAACAACCCAGGCTCAGTATTAGAACTAGCAGCCTAATTTCATAGTAGTCCCAAATGAATTATGGAGGGATACAGCCACCCTCGTTCCCAGCATTATATTCTTACTGCCAATTAAGGCTGTTATAGTCTTCCTCCATTACAAAACGACCTATGTTACTAATCTCAAATCCCGGTGACTAGACGGGTTTGCAGTACATAACTGATTGCCACCTCCACTATAGTGCGCTGTTAGACTAGTCTCACAGTCCCCATCAGCATAGATGACAAAGTCCCATACTCTAGCGGCGGTCCCGAGCATCACCAGCAATGGTAGGAGGATCCTGGGATTCCAGATCATCATGTTGGTTGTCGGCTTCTTGAACTTGTCTTTCGAAGAAAGATACACGAGCTCTAATAGAGATATTCTCGTCTTGGTAAGTTGGGTCGGACTCAAGGTGCTTTGCACGGAAAAACGTTAAGATAGAACAGCGGAAGGTCGTGACAGGGATTTTGGTTGGGATTTCAATAAAGATATCTTTCTTCCGCTCAGGAGTGTGGATAAGATAGCGAAGAGGGAATGGAACGTCAGCATTAAAATCAGCAGCGTACTGATCAAAGACAACATCTCGCCAGGTTTTATTGAGGTTTCTGTTCGTCATGGTGAGGATTGAGCTTGAATATGTGTTCTTAGCTGATATTTGTGTGTTTCTGGGTTATCTGAAAAAGGCAGAGTAAGGAGACAGGAGACTTGTGAGGTTTTGACCTGGCTATCACTCTCAAGCCTGTCTCTGTGGTCTATAACCCATCTGCCAGTGCTTGACCAGCAAACTTGGAATTATCCCTGTTTCCCCCCTCCTACTACCTAGCTACTCTAGGACATCATCTTATCCGGCACTAGCTCATGCCCTGATTGGCTGTCTTTCAAGGTTCTACACTGAGACAATATAAATCTCTCAGCGCCGCGCCACAGGTGCTGATCATATCAGGAATGATATTTGAATAATACCTGTAGAAATTGCTCAATTAAATATTGCATGCAACTGTACACAGGGATATACAGGTAGCAACGAGTCCTGGCTATGTAACAGTAGTGGTAGTTGACCAATCCAATAGAATACCAGTTGCTCAGTGAGGGATTTCGGTAGACTGAGGAGTGCTAGGTAAAAAGGGCAGTGGGTGCTTATGCTTTGCTGGTAGCCTGGGGATGGTGACCTGTATATGGTCTAATGACTCAACTCTAATAAGGTCCGTCAGTATCGCAGGGGGATCGTCCAAGCTAAGCACCTGAAATACCTGTAATGTGACTGATGATGAGCCCAGTTATAGATGTAGAAAAATATAAAGCTAATGTTGAGCCCAGGAGTTCGTATCTACCCACTGCCCACATATTGCTTCGAATTGAAGCTCAGGCAAGGCTTCTATGACAGAGCTGGTAGGCTGTTTCCAGGAGTGATACTTTGTGAAGCTCCGTAGGTAAACAAGTTCATTGAAGCACAAGGTGCCGTGGAGGCACACGCGTTAGCTAGTACTCATCTCGACACCTAGAGCTCTAAATGCTCCCATCTACCTGCGGCCAGTAGTCTAGAATGGGAATCGAGGGCATTGAAGGAAACGTCGCAGTGTCGACGTCTGTCATCAACAAAGGCAGGTCATCAAATAAAGAGGTGCAACTAGAAAACGCCATCTGACTTCTGCCAAACGTATCTGGGACGGCGCGCGCAAGCTTAGTTAGATCCGGATCTTTGGGAGGATGATCTGGGTTCTCACCTCCGCCTGCTCGACGCGACGCTCTTGCTTCTATTGTAGAATGTGTACTGGGCTCCTCGGGTTTTCCAAGTACGACCCTCAGAGCTGTGACTACTTTGCTTGCTTCTCTGGACAAGTCGTTTGTGCGGCTCCAGATGGCTAGGCTCTTTTCCAGCAGGCTTCGCACTTCCAACAGTTCCTGGGCCGACAGCCTGTCCTTGCGATGCTGCACAAGGAAACATGCAATACTTGCGGCTAGAAAGTACCCATTATTTATGAAACACGAGTCGACCATACCAGTAGGGCGGGACGCGTCCAAGACCTCGTACTCCTCCGCCATGCGGTGCTGCAGCCGCATGATCTCCAAGGCTGCCTCGATCACGATACTCCAGCACTGGTTGCTGCCAGTCGTATCCTTCGAGGTACCGAGAAACTTCCAGTTGACGAGGATCCGGGCTCTTTGGTAATGCATGTAAAAGTTTATCTGCTGTTGGGGACGAAGGGCATGTTAGCAGCTCCGTCTCTGTCTATTGCTAGGTTGTGTATATAGCTAGGGATTCAGTAGTGTAGATGGTTTTTCTTTTTGGTTACAAGTGTGAGGGATTCTTCTGGATGCGAGTGTGTTTCTGCAAGGGAGAGCCACGGCACTGACCTGAAATACGACGCTTGGAGGGTCCAGAAGAGATTCGGACATGGGTCGGGAATGGTCGCATAAGTTACGTCTAGTTTTGAATTCGCCGCGACGAGGGTCTCGTATGATAGCGGGTGAGGATTGCAGACCAAGTCTGATACGGCGCCGATCCTGGTGGCGACGTGAAGCTTGGCGAGGATCACGGTGCTCGAGGTAAGTTCGTCGATGGGTCTCTCGGGCGGCAGGTCAGTCGAGCTGGCGTCAAAGTCGCGGTCCTGGAGGTTTCGAGGCGGCATAGTGTCGCTGAGCGAGTGCTTGATGCTGCTCGGAAGGCCCATCTGCGTTGAGAATCCTATGTCAAGCGAGTATATCATAGCCCACATCCGGCGCCTCATCTCGCCCTGGTAGGGGGATAGGGACTTGAAGTGCTGCGGGTCTCGATGATAGCCCATGCGGATAGCTGTTCAAGTCTCTTAGCAGCCTTCCTTCAGAGAGATCTGGGGGTGGGGGGCTTCTTTTGGGTGCTAGAGGAACGAGCATGACGACGTACCTATCTGGACAATGTTGCCCATCAAGAGCCAGACTCCAATGTTAGAGTCCCTGTTCAAGTAGCTCTCGATCAAGAGTAGTGAACAAGGGTTTCCATAATGTCAGGGCCCCCCTTGGCGAACTGACCTCGGACGAGGCACTGGACGACCTTTTCTCGATAGCCCAGTATCTTATACAAGGCTGTGGGTGACCAGACGGATGGCGCGTTGTTCTGGGCTCTCGAGAGGCCGCTCTCCTGGCTCTGAACTTGGCTAGTGAGGCAGAAGATGCTGTACAAGAGGCCGAGCCAGGAGACGGATGTAGCGCTAGGATTCTCCCAGAACGCGTTATACTTGATCAACGAGGTTAGTGCTTAGTCTTCTCCTAGTGGTATGTTGAGAACTTACTCTCTTCAAGAACTCAGTCGGGTGTATTACAGCTGTTTAGATCCAGCGTCAGCAGGGATGCGTGAGTGCGCTCTTATCCCGCGTTGCGTGCACACCTACATCGGTATTCCTGAGCCCGAAAGTAGAGTGCGACCAAGCCGTCGGATTCTCTCCTGGGCGGCATCGAATCGAGGAGTTCTTGGTCAGTGGCGTGTTTGCATCCTTCAAAGAGGAGGACATTCTGCTCGAGTGGTGATGAACCATCGTCGAATGCAGTCTCCGATTGCATCGCGCCTTGGTCCTCCGCCTCTGTCACGCCACTCAGAACAGAGGTCCAGTGGGTTGATTCTTTAAAGCCAGTTCTGGACTTGGTTAATTTCAAATCTGGAGCCTCTGCTGATGGAACGGAAACCGAGCTGCTCGGCGTCGCCAACCCGCATGGCCCGCTGACAGCGTAAGTACACGTCGGCTCGAGGTGGTGTTTCTGATCGACGACATTTTATGATGTTGTAAGCTTTGAGTCGTTCCGTAGACGTGCAACTTACAATGCAATAGGAACAAGGTTTTCCGCGGTCACACTTTCGCCTGTTCGCTGCGTTAGCTCTATCTATTGGAGCAGGCAGGAGAAACGCACTTTCGCTGGCGGCAAGAATTGCAAGAAAGCTGCCGCTTGTCGCGTCGGCGGCCAGGATGAAAGCGAAGGAGGACTGTAGATCTGTCAGGGGGACCCATCGTGCGGACGATGAAAAGGCTGAAGGTATAACAAGAGAGAGAGAGAGAGATCTTCATTCAATATAGTCTCTGACGCGGAGCATTATTTATATTGTCCACCGCGAAGCACCAATCATGGGTTGCTTGACCCTCCGCACGGCCAGTATTAATATCCGCCGCCTCCAGGACCTATATGTATAGAAATCGGTTCCCAGGGTTGTAATCTTATGTTTCTTGCACTTGATTAATTGCTTGATTTTTCTTTTTTCAGTTGTGTTTAACCATGGCTAGCACGGACAACGCCGAGAATACCACTCCCATGCACGAGCTGAAGACCGTCCCCAAAGACGCCAGAGAGCCAATTCCCGGCGACAAGCCAGGCGATGCCACAAAATTAGATGACACAGGCCCCCCTGATGGCGGCGCTGCTGCATCGTTGGTCGTCCTGGGCGCGTGGTGCTGCTCCTTCTCCAGCCCGGGCTGGATCAACAGTACGTATTTTCCCTCTTCCCAGTGCCTCCTAGGTTCCCGCTACGTGGCATCCAGCAGCGACGCGATGGACTAATAGCAATGCTCTTCCACCAGGCGTGGGCAGCTTCCAGCAGTATTACGAGGCTGGACCTCTGAAAGACTACTCCAGCAGCACCATTGCCTGGATTCTGTTGCTCTAACTGTTCTTCCTGTTCGCCTTAGGGCCTGTCATCGGCATAATATTTGACAGCTACAGCCCGAGGCCGCTCATTATTGGCGGGACGCTTCTTCACGTCTTTGGGCTGATGATGGCGTTGTTGGCGAAGACGTACTATCAGTTCATCTTGTCCCAGGGAGTGTGCAGTGCCATTGGCGTTGCATGTTTATACTTGCCTGGCAAGTTTAACTTATCCCCTCTTGAGTGTTCCATGCTGACTGAGTCCTGTGCGACGAAGCGCTTGCCTGCGTCTCCACCTGGTTTTCCGAGAAGCGCGGAGCCGCTATGGGCATCATGGTGATGGGCTCATCAGTCAGCAGCGTCATCTTCCCCATCATGATTAGTCGCATGATCCAGAGCACCGGGTACCCCTGGGCCATGAGGACTGCGGCCTTTCTCATCCTTGGCTTGCAGATCATTGCCATCCTCACAGTCCGCCTGAGAACAAAGCCCGTGCCCAAGAAGATACCTTCACTGCACCCTTCACAGAGTTCTTGTTTGTTATGCTGCTGGGCATCTTCGTCCTGACCTATGGTATATTCATCCCCATTGACTATCTAGTGGTGCAGGGTTTTCAGGAGGCATATATATTAGAGGAGATGGCTCAGTACTTGGTGTCCATCTTCAACGCCGCAAGGTAGGTCGACGTCTATCCCTGTTACCCACCCCCCAAAAGTCGCGGAACGCTGACGGTTATACCCCAAGTCTCTTCGGCCGTCTGGTCGCCGGTTATGGCGCCGATAGAATCGGAAGATGGAATATGTTCATTATCGCCTGTACTGTTTCCGGAATCTCCGAGTTCGCCGTCTGGATCCCCGCCACGCGCTCGTCCATCGCCATCGGCTTCGCCATCATGTTCGGCTTCGCGACAGGAGCCTTTATAGGCCTTTCCGGCGCCCTTCCCGTCTCGGTGTCCCCCCTGCCCGAGATGGGCTACCGGCTGGGCGTAGTCTTCCTCGCTATCTCGATCCCCGCCCTCACCATGGCGCCCATTGGTGGAGCCATTCTCCAAAATTCGGCCCACGGCTGGCTGGACGTGAAGATCTTTGGCGGCGTCATGTGCCTCGCAGGGTCGGCGATTGTTCTGCTATCGAGGTGGCTCTATACCGAGGAGAAACTTCTCAAGGTGTTTTGAGTGGGGGGACTGCTCTGGCGTGATACGGTTTGGTTTAGGGCTAATCCAAGTTACGACTGCTAAGGAGTGAACAAAGTATAACGGGTGCAACCACTGTAAACTAAGGTCGGAGGTGGCCAGGCGGGGCTAGGGCTAACAAGGTTTCCTTCCGAGCTGTCCAGGGACCGGGCCGGTCCGCTACGCCTTCAGAGAATGCAAATCGGCGAGTGTGGATAGCTAACTACGCAGAGATCCCACCTAATGCAACCATTCGCGCAGGCGTGGGCTGTCAGACTCGTGCTGACGGGCGATTCAGGCTAGATTCTCCTTGCCCAGGAAGGGACGTTACATTCATTGAAGAGTGCCCCTGCGCCTACCTGCTTAGCAACCCCGGTAGAGGGCAAAGAAACTCCGTCAGGAACCGGAGACAGGCTATTAATTTTCCATTTGGGGATTTCAACGCTGGCCACTGCTAATACAGAACAAAAGACCGGGGTTGCACATCTCAGATCAAAAACAGCATGATGAGTCATAGGCAACACTAGCGTTGAAGCCATCTTTCTAGTAACTTGGAATGATCCTAGTGAACTTTTCTAGGCACAGTATATAGATGACTTGATCCAGCCCTACCTTGAAGCTGATATGTGTTGGAATGTTCTGTCCTTCAGGATGGCTCCTATTTTGGCCAGCAAGGGGCTGACTTCGGACACGCTTCTGAAGATATCTACTGCTAATTCAAGACACTGAAGGACTCTTGGTGAGGCGACACTTAGCAGACATGGCGCCACTGATGCTGTCAGCGCTGCCATTGAAATTGTAAACACGCTACATCATGCTTTTGGTCAGCCAATAATGAATTCATTCTGCACGTTGGCTGATCAAAAAATCACCTTGCATACAAGGTCCAGATGTTGGGCTTGCAGACGCGTACTGAAACGGCTGCACTTGTAATAAACCTAATATAGTCATCAATAAAGTTCTGGCAGTGCGGCAGGAGATCATCATCTGCTTCTCCTGCACTCAATGACTGGTAGGCCGCTGGCCAGTAGATGGAGGTTTTAAATGCATAGCATTACATGCGAAGAAACTCTGCCTGCGCCAAAGCCCTAGAAGGGACGGCTGTGTCGTCCTTACTACCACCGAAAGACAACCACTCCGGAAGAAGATAGTACCACTCACGCAGTTGCTACTCCACTTCTGCCGCGATGATGGGCGCATATGCAAAATTGCCAGGTGAGACTCTTCGGATGGACCATGTACAACGCTGGAGCATCTTCCGCATCACAGTTTCCGCCACCAAATACGACAGATCATGGTGGTGGTGAATTTTGTCATGCATTATTCCCTCATTTCCGGCTCTGCCAGCCGTGACGGGGAGAAAGACCGAGTCCCATGTCCAGGTCTCGCAGCTAATTGGCACTGGGGTAGGTGAATTCATACTCCAGATACCACTGTCAACCAGGTTCAGCTGGACAGTGATCTTGCTTTGAAAAGGTCAGCTAAACCGAAGCTTTCATCGACATCTTATTTGATATACCCAGTAGCCAGAACAGGGGGCAGTACCTTTCAATCAAAAGGGCAGTCCAGTAGCAGTTTCCGACGATCGACGACTGCGCCAAAACATTCTCACCGGAGGCGTCACTGGAAACATGCCCTCAGCCTGTGTTAGAGATAGTAATTTGTGTTGCCTTTAAGCCTGGGCGCTTACTTGAGCAAGCTCTCCTGCAGCTTATACGAGGCCATCGCCACGAAATCATGTGCTCGACATGGTTGGGCGTAGCATAGATAGTATATGCTGAATAGGAGTAGGCACTGTGCGCTTCGAAGGCTGCTGTCAGTCAGTACGCAGGGGAGCATTTCCACTGCCACTTGAATGTATATGGTTTCCGGGCGCTTCTGCAGTGGGTGCCTAACCAACTTGCACTCAGCCAGGCAGCCAGTCGCTAAAACAAGGAGGGTCAGGCAGGATTCCATAGAAGATGGAAAAGGTGTTGATATTACCTGCCAAAATTCATCCGTATAATCCGCGTGGAGAATCGGATACCAGATATGGATCTGCTCCAAAGCTAGGTGATCCCTCTGTCACTTACTCTGATGCTCATTAGGGATCTACAATCATAGCTGGAGCGCCAGATGAATAAGTGGAAATAGCTTGCTTTCTGCGTTCCATCCGCTCCAGAAGAACTAGGAATAATTAATTAAGCCTAAGATGTGCCATGAATGACTTGTTCTGAATAGTCTTAATTAGGAATCTAATAAATGAATCCTGGTTACTGGTGAGATTATACGGCAGTTGCTCTATGGTCAAGTACTCATGCTTGGAAGCCTGAGCTTTTATAACCCCAGTAATGTGCTCTAGTGTTTGCTAAAGCCTTAATAGCTCCACCCACAGGCTAGAAATTGGATTAGCAGCTGGGTTAATGTTTCTTAATAGGGGTGAGGTACGTTACTAACAGAGAAGGAGGGGGTTCTGCGGTCCTTCGTAGAAATAGTCTTTGCTATAGTGCAGGAAAAATAAGTATTTAGATTGCTGACTGTTGCATTTTGTCCGCCTTCCTTAACATACGGACTCTGGCATTACTAGGAGTTCTAGGTGGAGTAGTGTTTAAGACTCATAGGCTTCTTTTTCTTCACCTACCCGATTTCCCCTTTGTGGGAGTTCTTTATTTCCCATCATGCATAGCCCAAACTATAGGACTTTGTATGACAGCATCATCGCCTTCAGAAGATCAATTTGATGGAAGGGGATACTGCCCCGAGCTTAAGACCCTATCAGTCTGTACAAAGTAACAGAGTACATCCTGCCATGGACACTGGTGTCCAATACCGTCCGAGGAATGAGTTCTCTCCCTGGGTACAATGCTTCCAGAACACGGGAAGAACACATCCCCAGCATTTTAGTGCAGCCTGGGGTCCAATGGTGAGGGGAAAGCCGGCCAGATGAGACTGTTAGAGCCTATCTTTTGTCTAGCAGAGCCTAATCAAGCAGGGTGCATGAAACCCTGCGCCTGACTTGGTCCATGGGCTGCTGTTCTTCATCACACCACTGTGCCTGTAAGTTTATTTCCTCTATCCATTTCACCACCCTCGCTACCCTATGTTTTGCGTATTTCCTCTGTTCCTGCGGACCCTGGGAAAGGTCAGTCCTTGCTGCTGTTGCCCCGTACTTTCAAGGGGCTGTCACGACAGCGGATTTATTCAACAGGACGCCTACTAATTTCTCCGGAGAAATTTCAATCTGTCTACAGGGTACGGTGCCCGGATGCGAAATTTGTCAGCCCGAGAAATTGCTGACGCTTGGCTGAATTGGCAGTTGATCACTGATCACAAAGTAGTTGTTTTACAGCAGCTGAACGGCAGTTGCATTTATTATATTTTGTAGTAACTATGACTCTCATTTCATTCCCTTCTCCCTTGCAACATCACTGGTGGGTGTCTATGAAGGTTCCCCAGATAACGAGATTCCGTTCACGCACAATGTGCGACACTGTCTGGGCGTTTCAAAGGTAGGGTCTCATGATGGATGCTTAGAGACGGGCGCTCATTGGTAAATGTTGGGTTGCTTCCATAGTCTGATGCACGTCCGATGGGGAGAGTGAGCTCTACTGCCCATGAAAAAGCAAAGGAATAGTTGGAAAAGGGAACCAACCTAAGGCGTGGAGATCCTGCATTCCGTGCCGCAAAAGCCACCGGGCACTGAGCTTATCGAGTGCGGTCTTGAAGTCGTCCAGAATAATGGTATCGCAGAGACATTTAAACATGAAACACAGCTAGTGTTTGGAACCCATTCAGCCAACGGTTTCGAGAGCAGCGTTTTCGTCAGATGGAAGAAAATCCTCACCTTCCAGAATGGATTGATCCCCAGGGGCATCGCTCCCCGGAACGTCTCAGTCACGCTCAAGATGTCTGCAATGAGAAATGCAATGGAGAGGCACATTGATCCCAGCATGAGGCCGAAGCGGGGACATTCACGCACAAGCTCCACGATACCGAAATTATAATGGGTCTTGACCACCCAAAAGAGATTACACGTCGTGTAGATCCACCAGGGATCGCTAGATACGCCAATATGTCAGCCCAAAGGTACGAGATGGAAGGGATTGGAACGATAAAGGCAGTGCCTTCTTTTGAGCACATACCGAAACAGTGCTTCCCACGGTCGAATCCTCTCATAGACGGTAGGATCGATTCTGTTGAAGTAAGCAAAATTGGCGTAAATTTCTGTCCCCCAATACGGCTGAGCGAGGATAATGGTCCCGATGTAGACGAGAGAGAGCCCGCGACTCATGAAGGGCCTGTTTTTCATCCACGAGATCACATTATGCAAAGACCAGGATATGATCAGCCCAATCGCTGTCGATGCCAGGTACCACCCATACGCTGGTTCTGGGGCGAAAATGAAGGTCCCATGAGGCATGGCCAAGATCAACTAGAGCAGCGGAATTAGTTGCCAGGACCGGTATTGATATATTTCGGGTCAAAACGGCCACATTACCTCTAATAAGATCAGCTTGTGCAACAAGGCGCCTTTTCGCATGTTTGCGTAGGTGATCGCGGCCATTATGACCAGGGAACCCGTCATCAGACCCTGGGACCAGGCCTCTAGGACGAGAGCAGCTGGATCGTCGACTGGCCGAGAGATGTTTCTCTTGGCGAGGGAGGCATGGTGCGAGAAGATTGGGTTCACGTGGATAAGCGAATCGTTCATAATGCAGCAATGGGTCACATTGTAGATATGATTGTTTGCCGGATAGAAGGCTCTCGTTGGGTCGAGATCTCGTTGCTCTGTCCCCGTGGGGTTAGGCGACTGCCCTGCGCCCCCATTTTATATCATTATTTTCACTATGGCCGCGAGAAGTGGGAAAGGGGTCTATTTCTCCTCCCCTTAATTTAGTGGCAAAGCTTAAGAAGGTTCTCGCCAGGGGCTCTTCCGCGATGATGGGTCCCAAGGTCGGAGGTCGGTAATAATTCATGGTTGACCCTGACTAACCGGGGAACAGGGGTAAATGGGCTCCAAAAAGCACATTATTCGTCAAATCTCGTTCCACCCTGGCGTGGCGCGCTTCATGGAACCAGACAGGTCGGCCAAGGCAGAAGGAACGACTTCAAGCAGGCCAAAGCACATATATCAGCGGACCATTCCAAGGTGACAGAGCAGATAGGACGTACTCGGTAGACTTGATATCGATCAATTGCTCGCGCCATGGCGCTGATTCCCCACCGTTCGGGCTTCTTCGCTTTTGAGCAGTGCCGGGAGCGCAGAAGAAGATGTGACAGGGCAGGCCCAAATGTTCATACTGCATCACTCTGGATGTGGAGTGCCTTTACCAACCAGCTTTGGATCCTCAGCCCTCACAGTGAGTCCCTCTCTCGACTACCCGGTCGCCTAACGGGCTTGGTCTTAACGAGGCAGACTCGTTCAGGAACTTTCAAGTATCTGAGAAAGGTTGGATTATATCTCATCATTGGTGGAAAAACCCCTGATCCCCCCTATATCCCCGCATCATGCCGTGGCTATCACCTCGTATCCTCCGCTGCGTGCTTCACCTATCACTATCAAATCCCGGTACCTGATGCAACTCGTCGGATTGCAGTCTGATTTCCCTCCTTCCTCTATCAACTGGAGAAGGCTTCTCCAAGTATCCCTGGGGGTTCGGGGGAGTCTAGGCTTCTCAGAATATCCAAGGAAAAAGCAACCAAGTATGTTTCAAGAGCAAAGAAAGCAAAAGAAAACCACTAAGCCCATCATACCGCTAGGACTCTACACAGGTTCTAGGATGAGGTTCACAGGTAGTACCCTATTCTTCATCCAAACTTCACCAATCACTTCCTCAAGACCAACACCCCCTGCTTTCCGCGTTCAAACAAGTCCTGCTTATGTCTCCTTGTGATATCAATTGCATTTATTCTAACTAAAGAATAAGAAGACAGTGTAACCAGTGTTCAGTGCTTAAGTCTCTTTAGCATCTATTTTGCCGCGGCAAGCCTACAAGTACATCCAGATTCCAGATCGCCTCCTTGCGCATTCAATCTCTCCTCAGAAGGTATGCGTCTAACTCAGATATTATGAACAGTCAACAACTCCCCCCACTCCCCCAAAAAAAGAAAAGAAAAACCCGCGACCAGCAGTGGGGTTGTGCCGCAAGCCAGGAAACACCATATCCCGCTAACAGACAGCTAGAGACACCTTTTCCAAGACGTCTACTGAGTGGCAACTGGTAAAGCACTTATATTGGACAATATACATGATAGAAAGGTCTTCATCTCCTTGTCTGCGATTTATTCTGCCTTTTAATAGCCTATATTATACCTATCAAGAAGCCAGTGAAACTTCCATGCACTTGAACTTACCTGCGCTGGGCAAACGGCCCCGGCCTGGCGACTCCCATACACCCATGCCCCTGCCAAATAATGACAAGATTTGGGACATCGTCGCTGAATCAAACTCATCTGGATCATGGTCGACACCCTCGCCAGGTCCTCCTAGTCGATTTCCGCATCTCCTTTTCTACTTTTCGAGAGAACTTCAATTACAAAAATTGTTGGACAAGTCCATGAACCCGTTATAGGAAATGCGTGCCGCGTCTCCTGAGCATGGGAACCAAGTACTTTAGCAGAATACGTATAATGTATGCATAGACTTGACTGTTGAAGTTGAAGATGCTAGACATCGACTTTCAGGTCAGATCGTGTCAAACCAGGTCAACAGACGAATGCCAGAAGTTACATCAATCTTTTGTTTAGTAGCGCAATATGGACGGCTAGCTCAGGTGAGCCGCAAGAGCTCTGCCGACTTTGAGATCCATTGCGCTTCCATAGTATCGCTTAAGTCAATGCGGTCCACATCCTCTGCGGCAGCAGAACTCCACTCTTTTTCACTTACAGCGTTCCAAAGCAAATCATTTTTCGGCATTGGAAACTGTAGCTCGCTTGCAGTGAGTTGCCAATTTGTCGCCCTTGGAGTACCACGCTCCTCTATACTACTGCTTCGCTCACTAGAGCTTAGAGCCCTGCAAACTCTGTATAAAGCTAGGTCAAACCGTTTGACTTCTTCAATCCCAACCCAGACATATGAGGCAAGATCATCTGGATGGTATCGCGCAAGCATGTTTGGATAATGGAACATGCCCAGTCTTCTGCAACTCTTCACCAATGAGGCGAGAAGATCAGTATCAATGGCACGCAGGGAAGGCTTCAAATCAAGACCAAGAGAGATAGTGCCTTTGCATATTAGAGAGAAGATTATATGAATCAGGATAGCCTGGTACATTGGGATCGGCCAGGAGCAGATGCTTGACGCGTTCTCTGCAACAGAAGCATCCCACTTGTCCTGCAGGTTTTCTGGTTAGTACATTAGTCAAAAATTGGGGTAGGTGTGCAGAAACAAACTCTTTGTTTATATATAGCCGAATGGAGGGTTTCATGGAGTTCGGTTGCCGCGGATCGTGTACTCTGCACATCACTGGCCCACATACCAATGGCAACCATCGACTGCACAAGTAAAGGGGTCTCGTTGCTCTGGTTGAATGATCCTTGGTGAATAAAGGGCCAATATGGGTGGAATAATTTGAAGTACAACTTGAGAAAGTGTTGTATTTTCTCGGAATGACTAGGCTTGACGGGCTGTTGTGGACTATGGTCCTTCCCTGAAATCCCGGGTTGGTCATGCAAAGAACAGTGGATGTGGCGGCGCAGGCATCTGGTGCAGGGTGTCCCTCCTTCACAACGAGATTTGAGAGCCCGACAATTTACACAGGCTTGCCTTATGGGAGGTACTGGCTCACTCCCTTGATGACTCTGCCGGACATGTCGACGAAGCGTGTCACTAGATACGAAATTCGCGGTTAATAATGTGTTCATGGCAAATAGGAAGAATTGTCTGCTTACTTTCGCCCGAATACCCGACAACAGATTGGACATTGAAATGACCGTCGTGGGACATGTTGCGCTTTGTGGCGATTCAGATGCTCCTTCCGCCGATAGCTTGCGTTGCAGCCTGGAGAGTCACAGCTGAATTCTTTTGAGGACTCCATGCCAGATCTAAGTCCAATAAAGAGAATGATTTTGAATGGCCTTTTCCACGAAACTTAATACCTTGGACAGTCGCCAATGCAGTTGGGATAGGTTGGCCAAAGCGCATACGGATATCCCACTGACCCGGAGATCCCACTGCACCTTGGTTGGGTGGATCATGTTGATAAGCCGGGGTTTAGCGGAATTTGGTGGGTTTGGTAGATGACTAAGCTTATAGTGGCTCCAGCTTCTCAGGTCATTGGCTAAGATTGCATTATGCATGTTATGCAGACTTCATACGGAGTAAAGGAACCAAAGCTAGACCGCCAATACATTTTCTTCACTGCACATGAGACCGCAGGTAGATCTATCAGAGACCTAAGCCATAGTTACTTCCATCACATGCCGAGAGGGTCTTTTGAATGGAAATCATATGGAAGTCACGGGCCTTCCACACTGGATCTCCCACTACCAGATCTCCCGTCACTGGGTCTCCGCCCAGCCCTGAAATGGCACATGTGTGATGGTGAAGTAAAAGCCCAATTAAATTAGGTGAATGCTGAAGGGTGGTATGGGCTGATTCATAATCATCCTTCTTTTGTTCTCACTAACCCAAAAGTGCGAGATATAACTAACTATTAACGTCTGTCTTTGACTGTACCCAGAAAGAGCTGTGAGCTATTATTCTAACTTACTCAAGTGACCATTGCAGTCAGGAATCATGAAGGAGGTGATCAATTTGGCAGGGCCGACTGCAAAAATTGTCGAGAGTCCGATCCCTGAGCCAAACGATGACCAAGTCCTGATCAAAGTGGTCGTGTCTGGGTCGAATCCCAAGGATTGGAAGGTCCCAGATCTTGCAGCTTCTGGGAACACCAATTTCGGCATGATGCTGGAGGCCAAGAAGGGGCTGAATCAAGGAGACGATATTGCGGGAGTGGTTGAAAAAGTCGGGTCCAACGTGGTTGAATTCAAGGTTAGCCATCTGACCTAGACTTATATTGGCCCAAGCTAACTTCTTGTCCAGCCAGGTGATCGCGTTGCAGCGTTCCATGAAATGTGTACCCCTGGTGGCTCGTATGCTGAGTACGCAATTGCATGGAGTCATACCACTTTCCATTTGCCCAAGCACACCTCGTTCGAAGGTGCGTTCAAGACAACTATATTGAGACTCGTTCGTACATATCTGACCAAGATTAACAGAGGCCGCGACTATCCCACTCGCCGCCCTGACCGCTGCTGTGTCCTTGTACGCGCACCATCGCTTCCCACCCCCGTGGACACCTGCAGTGAAACCGACCCCATTCATTGTTTATGGTGCAAGCACGGCTGTTGGCTCATACGCTATCAAAATGGCATGCAACAGTAACATCCATCCCATCATCGCTATCGCAGGAAAGGGCTCTCAGTATGTAGAGGGCCTCCTCGATCAAAGCAAAGGTGATACAGTGATTGACTACCGTAAAGGAGTGGAGCCAACCGTCAAGGAGATTAGAAGCAGCCTTGAACGAGCAGGCCACTCTACTGTGCAGCACGCACTTGATGCTATTATCATTTCCCAGAGCGCGGAGGTCCTGAAGCAGTCGGTCACCGCGGGTGGACGAATTGATTTTGTACTGCCCAACGATCTGGACGTGTCACCTGCGATGAAATCAATCACTTCCGTGGGCTCAGTGCACAAGCAACCCGAGTTTGAGAACAATGAGGAACTAGGCTTCATTTTCTCCCGGTATTTCACAAGAGCATTGCACAATGGCAGTTTCTCCGGTCATCCCTTCGAAGTGAGGCCGCGCGGGCTAGAAGGTGTTGAGGAAGCCTTGAAAGACTTGAAGGCCGGAAAAGCAAGTGCTATCAAGTACATTTTCCGCATTGCGGATACGCCAGGGATTGTTTAGTGCTGGTCATTTCAGAATCTGGGGGTGAAGTGGTCGTTGACCTTGCTGGGGCGGCGGCTACGGTGATGGTGCCGGTGCCATATGCGTTTTAGATGGGGGCATGTGATTCGGAGGAAAAGAATGCGTTGGCTTAGTAGATATAGATCAAGGCGTGTGGTTATGAATTCGTGCATGTCGCGAGCCAGCAGTGTTTGATATCTACCTACAAGGTTGCCGGGCATTGTACCAATCCCGAAGATCATGCTTTATTACAGTTGGTCTAAGCCAGCAGGCTTATACTTCGACACGCATCCAAGTTTGGAGATAAATCATGGTATATCAAGTGATTCCGAGGCCGAAGACTATCTTGGCTCCTTCTAGCCGTCCACCAATTATCGTGAGAACTAGGAAATGCAGTATTTACGTCCCTTCGCCTTGTCTCCGGCCACGCCGATCAAATTGCCATATTTCAGCGTGTCGATCGTGGCGGTGTACTGCTCAGACGAAGGCGATGCCGTGAGAATCATCGCCGAAAACCCGTCGTCTGCTTCACCGGTCAAGAAGTGTTCGCGCAGGACCATCGTCAGCGGCGACGACCGAAAGGGGATGCGACTCTGCTTCTGGGCCATCGCCCGAATGACTTCTTTCAAGGAGAGGAGATCGGTATTGATCTGCCTCCCTTCCTGCTGCTCCTGGGGCGTCTGCTTCGTTCGAGATGCGGAAATAGTAGTCTTGTCGTGGTAGTACTCCGAACCTGCCAGGTCTACAAAGACTAGTTTTCCGCCCAGACAAGCATGGGGACAAGACCTTTTGACTTCCGCCACGTGTTCCTCTGCTGTCTGGACGTACGCCTCGAATTCCGCCTTCTTCGCCTCGGCTTCGTCAATCGCTTGCTGGTTGATCTGGTAGTCCGGATTCGGGGCAAACTTGCCGTCCGGCGTCTGGATAAACGCCTTCGAATTCTCCTCTATGTAGACATCCGTCGCGCGCTTCCCGACAGGAACAAGCTCGGACTGTCGCTCCACAACCGCGTCCCTCGCATCCAAGAGCTCTCTCGTGACAA
Organism: Aspergillus thermomutatus; assembly: GCF_002237265.1. Taxonomy (NCBI): domain Eukaryota; kingdom Fungi; phylum Ascomycota; class Eurotiomycetes; order Eurotiales; family Aspergillaceae; genus Aspergillus; species Aspergillus thermomutatus. The sequence goes on from NW_020798325.1 coordinate 22,137, forward strand.
TCTCGATCTCGAAAACAGCATGCGTGCGGGAGCTCTGATCGTGCACCGTCGACGTCCCCGTCGCCCGGCGCTGAATTCCCGCCAGCAACTGCGCGTGGAAATCGTCATAGGTCAAGCACGCCTTTGTGACGATCGGTCGAACGCGGACTTTCCCATCGGCTAGCGTTTCTGTCTCGCCGCGTATGTGGGTTTTGCCGTCGTGTCCTTCGCGGATATGGCATTTGCATCTGTCGTTCAGGAGGTCAAAGGCCATATTCTTCCGAAGCTCGTACATGCGTAGTCCGAGGAGGAGCTTCTCAGCTTCATTGGTACCGGCATTCAGCTGGTCGAGGTGCTCGTATAGCGCTCTTGCGGCGGATAGACATAGCCCGAACTCGTCGGGATGCTCGAAATCGTACCCGACGATGGTGTGCGACTTGCCGCTCCCCGAGTGTCCGTAGGCGAAAAAGTCGCAGGATTGCCCGGTCAAGACGCGGGGGAGGGTTGGTGCTACCACGGCCTCGAAGACGGCTCTGTTGTTGTCATTTGCGGTGAAAATCTGTGTAAAGGCCGAGTCGCTTTTCCAGGGGCGGGAGAGTTTGTGGGACGGTGGTGGTGTTAGTGAGATGGCGGAGGTGTTGGTGGGATGAGGGTGCTGTGTTCGTGTGATTTCTGGGGTGGTTGATTCGGATGGCGACAGGGGACGCCAGCGGATGAAGACTTTGATTGATTGCATCGTTGTTTGGCCCTTTTCTGGGCAGTCATTGACCTTAATAGGCGAGTTCTCTTTATCCATGTCCTGAGATAAAAGAGATGCCCAGAAACTAAGGAGCAGGCACCAGCGCCATGTCTCACTAATTCTCTGGAATTTGGGCAGGCCATTATTGATCACTCATCTATGACAGTCTTGATTTTGCTGAATCTTTTATTAAAGTCGGCTGTAGCCTTGAGTAGGCAAAGCCAGACAACTTAGTATCTAGTTACAGAAATATATCGGTCTTGGGATACCCTCGTGGCCGGCCAAGATACTGTGACACGGTTGATCTCCTGCCTCAGGCATCTATTCTGCCATCGCCCGAGGCTGTGCTCGAGTCTTCAGAAGCCAATTATAGATGATTTTCTCTGTCTGCTTCATGAAGAAATGATGAGTCGGTATGTCGGGCTCTTACGCCCGACTCCTTACAATTATCGACGGCATTGATTGCGTAGCCCAGCCCTAACTCCGTTATTTCCGTCTGGTCTTTGGGGGCAGAGAATGAGCAACAGCAGAACAACAGCTATCAACTTCTTCTGGCTGTCAGATTTCGATATCCTTCCGTCGGCTTTACGCTCAATTTCATCTCAATTATCTCCGCAAGTCGCAACGGATCCAAACGGCCTTTAACCAATTGCTCCAAGGATATAAACCGTACGGCTCGGCCTTCAAGATGATCTCCAGGAGTTATCAAATCACAAACCCTAGAAACAAGCTTTAAAAGCCATCATACATCTCTAACCCTGGATTTGCCTCAACCATGACTCAAAAGTACGCTAAAGACCAGCCCTCAGGCTTCACCAACCGCATCGAACGCGTCGCCATCGTCGGCGTAGGTTCATCTCTCCACTCCAATGACTCTTCACTAACATTGACGCCAGGCTGGCGGAACCGTGGGCAAATATATCACACAGGAACTTCTGCAGACAGGGCAACACACCGTAACCGCGCTCACGCGCGCAGACAGCAAAAGCACCCTCCCCGCAGGAGTCTGCACCGTCACCGTCGACTACAACGATGAATCCACGCTCGTCTCGGCCCTGCAAAACCAACAATTCCTCATCATTACCCTGAGCGTCACTGCGCCCCATGACACCCAGAGCAAGCTTATCCAGGCCGCTGCGAGAGCCGGCGTCCCGTACATCATGCCCAACTGCTACGGCGTGGACATCACCAACGAGAAACTGCGCAAGGAGATGTTGGGCGGGGAGCCGGTGCGCCAGGCATGTGCCGCGATCGAAGCGACCGGGGTCTCGGTTTGGGTGGCGCTGGTGTGCGGCTTCTGGTACGAGTTTAGTCTTTCCACCGGGCCGGAGTGGTTCGGGTTTGACTTCAAGGAGAAGAAGGTTACGTTTTACGACGATGGGAATGCCAGGATCAATGTGAGTACGTGGGAGCAATGTGGACGGGCTGTCGCGGCTTTCTTGAAGTTCAGGGAGTTGCCGGAGGACGAGAACGATCGGAGCCCGACGGTGAGTGGGTGGGCTAACAGGCCGCTGTTTATCTCGAGCTTCCTGGTCAGCCAGAAGGATATGTTCGAGAGCTGGAAGAGAGTGACTGGGGACAAGGAGGAGGATTGGACGATTGAGTATGAATCCACCGCTGAGCGCTACCAGCGGGGCATCGAGAGGATGCAGAAGGGTGATCGCAGAGGCTTTGCGCAGGCCATGTATGCGCGTGTCTTCTATCCGAACGGGGATGGGGACCATGAGAGCAGACGGGGGCTGGATAATGCTGTGCTTGGACTGCCTCGGGAGGACCTTGATGAGCGGACCAGACATGCGAAGGAGATGGTGGATAGCGGTTATTCTTACTTTTGATCTGGTCCGCTGTCTGAATATGAGGTGGTCTAATACTGAGTCTACTGCCCTTTTATGAAAATTTTACACTTAATGCTATGATGCCTTAAGGCTGTGAACATAATGAACCACAAATTATCTTACCTGTCCCTTGAAGTAACATACCAGCTGAGAAACATTATACGAGTGAGCTCATACACTGCGAGCTATCTAGGGTCGTTAGTAACCAGCATCAAGTGAGCGACATGTGCAACAAAATATCATTCCAGATCCGTAAAGTGACATCCCCGGAGTAGCACCAGGTATAGATTCTTTAACTATGAAAATAGCACGGAGAAAGATCTCGCGAAGATAAGCCAAGGCGTCGGCACAGTGAGCGGCTTTGAAAAGTCTCAGTCAAGCTCAGCTGTTGTAGCTTTCGCGCATATCTCCGTCTAAACTCCAACGTTGTCCAGAGTACGCAGGAGAGCAAGAACTCGGCGATCAGGCGACCTAGAAGGGTAAATCGGCGGAACAGTCTGTTACGTAGAAGTCTGCGGGAGATGCTCGGCTTTTGGGGCATGAAAGCAGCAGCGTTGCTCAAGTCATTGAGACTTGCAAGATGTAGCAACATTTGATGATTGAAAACATGTCAGCACTGGGAAACCAGGAAAGTGCTGACCATGTATATACCTAATCGAGTTGAGCCTACCACCAGCTGGAAATCTAAGCAGGATACTGGCAAGGTGAAACATCTCCTATAAGTACAATGAGAAGCAAATCCAATCAGTGCCCCACCGGGCTGTACAAGAATCCCTGTCTAAAGAGGCAATACTCATTCGACACGGGAATGACTTGTATCCACCAAGCAATGAAGTGGTCTGATCAGCCTTAAGCTCAGGAATTACTACCAGTGCAGACAAAGTAAACAGCGAACCAGTTTGAAAAGCACGGTCTTAAATGTACGACCATCTTGGCGTCCCTGACATAACTCAAGTTACTCTCCAGTTGCTAGCTAGTATGGACATTGTTGGTTCTCGGAAAGGCTGAGAAGTCATTGGTCATAAGCAGACCACGATGGCTTCCACAGGATACGCTTGCTGCCTCTCAGATCCCATTGGCGCATATTCCCTGTTGTATAGGTGGAGCGTTACTAGGGTCTCTTTGGAACACGCACTCTCTGTTTAATTGCACACGCTTCTATGGATCCCAGCTCACCGTTGAAAAGAAAGGATGACGTCTAATAACCGTGAGATGGTCGTTTCAATTCACGGCTTTAGGCAGAGTGCTCGATAGAAGTACTGTTTAGTCAATTGAGAACAGGATGAGATACAAGGCCTCCCGACCCGGAGAAGCTGCAAATAGAAAGAAAGAAAAAGGTGAATTGTACTCCGACCACTAGGTCTTTGCAGACCTCTCTGGATCCTGGAGTCTCGCCAGCTCTAGGAAAAGCCGATACAAATAGATAGTCAGATCTTCCTTACGAAAGGCCTTTGAGAACCAGTCCCGACCCTGCTCCGCAATCTCCCGGGCTCGTTCCTGCCCGGCCTCAGAGGTGAGATACGTGACCATTTCGGGCAGTTCCTCCATGCTCTGGCTGACTGGAATGTAATGCACCCATGGCATAAGACGGTCATCGTGCCATTCTCGCAGAAGTGTCTGTTTGAGCGGCGCAGACTTTGACGCAAGCAGTTTGTAGTACCGCCCGCTGATACCATTGCCGTCGATGTCAAACACCAGACGTGAATGCAAGGCTTCGTCCTTGTCTGCCCATGATTTGGTTTGAAAGAGCGCTTGTTGATCTCGGCAATAGCGTTTCTCGCACTGGAAGACTCTGGTAAAGGCAACGTCGAATAGTCTGCTGTTAAGGAAGGACGATTTTACAAGGTTGATCACGCCTTTGCCTTCCCGAAGATAGGAATGGCGACCGTTTCCCAGGTTTTGTGCCAGCTTGACAAATCGCTGTCGATGGAAGCTTTGCCAGCCATCATTCACCGCAAATCCACCGGTTGTTGAGCCGGCCCAGTAAAGATTGTTGCGTTTGGAGTCCCAGTTGATATCCTTGGCCTCTACATATTCAAATTCCGGCTCAAGATACGCAGGGCTGGGATACAAAATATCTCCCATTGTCGACAGCGAGCCGGTTGACAGTACAGGAGCCAGTCCTTCGATCAACGGGAATGATGTAGGGCTGATGAGGAGCCCGTGTGATTCACGGTACTCGGAATGGCGGCATAGGTCCATTGTAGACTGACGGTCAGTCACGAACGGGAGACCAAACGTTTCCCACGTCGGTCTGTCGGCTTTCTCGCTTTCCGGTGAGGGACACGACTTGGTCAATGTATCCCAGACGGGTCGCTTGGAATAGCTTGTTATGTTGAGTGATTCAGACCCCTCAGAGGCAGATGGCGGTAGCAGAACCCTAGGCTCATCAAGGTGATTGACATGAAATTTGATATCCGGTAGAAGGCCGCGCAGATCTGCTAGTACTGTGTTAAGGAATCCTTGGATATTTCTATCGACGCTGCGGTAAGGGTGGTTACAATTCGTTGTGGCTTCAGCCGAGAACGTACAAACCCATACATCACTGTTCGGGGTATCTTGTAAACGGTTGATGGCTTCAGTAAACTCGCTCCCGCTAATTCTCCAGAATGGGGAGATCCTATCATAAATGATATCGAAGTCATCGATGATGGGTGATCGATGTGCTTTGGCGAAATTGTACCAGGTTTGAAAGCCGGGCGGTGGTTCCATCCGATAGCGGCAGCGATATTCCTCACAGGCAGCGCTATAACTGTTTGACTGTCTTTCGAGCAAGGCTTGAAAATCTGCTTTGGCATTTTGAATGAGTAGGTCAATCGGATGTGAGGACTGTATCAATGAAGACTTTGCAACGTGTATGGCGTAGATGTTGGTCAGGTATGGGACTAAATAGACAACAACGCATATCCAGAGGGCAGATCTGGATTTGGCTTTATCCGGTAGAAGGGAGATAACCTGCCCTAGGGCAAATAATGATGCGATAAGATGGGATAACGCCTGAATATCCGAGGTGAAGCTGAATGGATTCCTGGTGGCCACAATGCTAAATGTTCCTATCGCCGCAGCCACTGACCAGGAACAACGCTCAACCTTGCACTAGTGAGCGTTGTAATGATGGGATAGCTCGCGAGAGGACATACTGTCAGAAGAAGGAAATGCCACATCAACGATTTAGCGACTCCTACCAAGATGGTGTCCACAACACTGATCCTTGGCGGCCCGTATGCCACAATTTCCAAGCCGAGTGCAGCCAAGAGAGTGACCACCACACGGAATGCAAGCGGACGTATGATACGCCCATCATCAATGGGCCTACGGTATCCAGCGCGCTTGCCAGACCTGGGCGTCAAAGCAAGGTAAACGATCAGCAGTCCTAACACCGGAATTCCCGACAACGCACTGGCTTTGAGGTCCCAGTTGGACAGTGTGATTATACAGAGCACAGCAATGAAAGCTGTGACCCAGACTCTGTCTAGGCACGACGCAGACCTTACCCCCGTCTGGATCCCACCTCGTTCGATGTGCGTTTGCACTACAACCAATAGTGGACTCAATGCTGGCTGTAATATCAGCACGAAGTTAGCTTCCGGATCCTCACCATTTCAGGAAGGAGTAAGTACTTACAAACAAAGTAATTATTCCATGCTCCGCTTGATAGAAAGACGCTGAAGACACGGCCAGAGCGACTGCCCACAAGGATGCACTAGATGCAGGTGCACTATCCACTGGCCCTGGTAATGCTGCCCTTGAGCCGCTGCGAGCCCGTGAGCTTCCCCAATAATGGTGGATGGCTGGCAAGAGCATCCAAGAAAGAGCCTCAGAAACGAGTTCACTTTGCTTTGTGAACAGGTGTTGTCTCAAGAGGCTGCTTGATATCGCGGCACCTGCTAACTGGGTGATCGGATCAATGCGCTGGAATGGCGATTTCCACATCCTCGCAGCCTCAGTGAGCTGTTCTCATACACATGGTCATCATAAGCAGCAGCCGTGAAAACTCAAGAGGGATGCTGATGTAGACATAGTCCTGCTATGCTCGGCCGAGGCTATGGTGACAAGGGAACACTCTTGGTCCATTATTTCCACGCAACAGGGTCCAACAGACCTCAAATTATCTCACAATCCATGAAGCGGTTATAGCCGCCATGGTCCATCTCAGTTATCATTCCGGTTGGCTGTTGTAGTTGACTCTGGAAGGCCGCCCTAATAGCTTCCGCCAATCGTCCATTTTCCTGTACCGCTACTGCAGGCATCACTCCTGTCACCTGCAAAGGCTGCAATGGCGTGGTATTTCTGACAGGAAGAATCCTTGCATATTTTCAACGGCATTACCGGAGATGAGTCGGAGATGTGGTCTTCTGAAGGTTGTTCCCTGTAACATATCTTCCGATTGGCGCACAGGAAATACTCACCTCCGCTTTTGAGGACCCTGTTTAAGTGGTCCCTGGCCGTTAGAGGGACCGCTGACCACACCTAGGACAAGTGAGAGACTGATGCTTCTATGCCATTCGCTGTCATGGAAACACTAGTAAATACTACCTCTTGGCACTCAGACCTCCACTGTGATTATACCAAGACGGGCCTAACCATATAGACCGAGACCAACCGTAGAGACTGCAGGGCGGATCATAATTGGCTCGTTGATCCGCTCAGCCTCAGTTCAACCTACAGTGATCGCAACCAGCCAAGGACATGGATTTTGTGGGAACAAATCTGAGAGTACCATTCCCATTCACATAACAGTTCTGTGACTGCTTCCTCAGAGCCAACTGGGTCACTAAAAGGCTGTCAGATCATCATCTACAGAGGCCTAGAGTGCTGCCTATTGGAATGGGTCCTTTAAACTGGCTGATATAGGTACATCTGTATCTTGCAAGGCAGGTTCTTCGAGAGGCCAAGGGAAGAAAGTCCCGGGCCAAAAGAGGGACATACATCAAAACTTCATAATTAATTTGGATAGAAACCCTGCGAATGCTTTTCTGATATACCTATATGGGCTGGCTATCTGACCAATTAGGTAATAAGGATTGCTTCCTTGTTGGTCCTCATCCTACAGGCATAATAGATGTGATCTTTTAAAGAACACTGCTACAGCCTCTACAGAGGTAAGAAATAAGACTAGAGGACGCCTTTCCTGGCTCTCCTTGCAACTCATAGTGAACCTTAGAGGGTCTGTCAGGAGCGAATAGCATTATGAGCAGGAGATAAGATCAATACCATATGAATTCTGTTGTCTCGGGTCGGTTCCGATCTAAGATAGTTAGTACGGGTGCGACCATCTCTGCAGGAGACTCTTACCCTTTCCACGGTGGATTTCGATATCATCCTGTTAATAGTTAGAGATGGTCATAATGGACTTCCTTCGACTTCACCAACACCGCGAAGATATTCGCCAGGCCCGATCACGAAGGTCCTTGAGTTTTCATGTCAGCCGGAGATCGCGAAAGATCCTCTCTTCCAGGTACTTACTTCCTCTCGCCGGTTGCATGCCGATTGTATCCGAGACAATGTACACGATGGAGCCAGTCAAAGGAATCTGGGTCCACCAAGCGTGGATCGTAACCCTCTGGGCCGTTTTCCTCGGGGTCGTCGTCTTCCTCTGATTCTTCCTCTGACTCTTCCTCGCCGGTCTCGCCATCGGTTTGCGCCGCCTCTTCTTGATCGACGTCGACCTCTGGAGGGACTTCGCTCTGCCCCAGGCCTTGGATGGCACTGTCCCGGTTTTCGCCTTCTCTAGTGATCTCGTGATTCAGCTCGTCATTTACGACGTTTTGCTCTTCATTTTCCACTTGCATGTCATTCTCCCTGTCGCGATTCGGCTGTTCATCGCCGTCGACATTTCCCGCTTCTATCTCGCCCTGCTCATTGTGATTAACGGCAACATCAACCTCGTCATCATTTTCATCCGATTCTTCACTCTCAGTCTTCCTGTCCTTATCCCAGGGTGAAGGAAACGGAAGGTCCCGCTTGAGCGCCCGCCGTCTGTTTTCCACGAACCGGTCTCGCTGCTCAAGTGCTTCCGGCGCCCGGGACCCAATCTGGAAGCCCCCGAAGCCAACACCGCAGATGGCGCAGTATATATCCTTTTCCATCTTTTCCGCTTCAGTGGACGTTGCTCGAGGGATTCCTTACTCACGAAGATGAAGAGTTTGTCGACAAGTTGAATTTGGAGAACATGGGAAGAACGAGAAATTGTTGGGTTGAATAGGGGACGAGGTTGGTGTCTCGTTCGCGTTGCTGAGCTGTCGACGACGCTAATTCCACATGCTCCTATTTTGTGATAGATCGAGTCGAGAAAAAGGTACGACAATCAAAATTGTGGAGATTTGGTGGATACAGGTCAACTGTTTCTCTTTTTTCTTTTTCTTCGACGGTGCAATGCTAGCCATACAGCAATAGAGGGATCCACTGAAGTTGAAAATGAGGGAGCATACCAAGGGTAATTGGGCCGAAATGAATATTTGACATCTCCAAAAAGGAATAGATACATGTCATCGTTAAATCGAAACGTGAGACCCCTGACAATCTCCCATTCTCCCTCGTATCGGGCACGCAGATCTCACATCAATATCGATTTTATATCATCATAGACCGTGATTAATCTAGGACAGGTATATTGCAGTCCAATTCAAACTTTTGTTTAACCGCCCCGCAAGACCCTGAATCAAAGCGACCGTCTCTCGTAAAACCTCATCGAGGCATATGTATCCACATCGCGGATATACGACATACCGGGAACACTCTCCGGACTCGGCAGCGGGGAACTCCCCAACACCGAGACGGTAGGCTCCGAGCGATCAGAGTGCAACGCGCGCACACTCGACGAGAGTTGCTCGCGCTCCGAGCACTCGCCCTTGGCGACCTCGATCAACCGACCGAGGATCGCATACTCGAGCTTGAGCTTGATGCTATAGGCCACCGGCTTGAACATCACCTGCACGGCATAGTAGCCCGCATACTCGGTGCCGACGACGGCAACATCCAGCACGAGAATCACGATATTGATCGCCAGGAGCTGGGTCAGGATGCGCCGGTGCCGCGCCTCCTGCCGCAGGCGGAGCATCTTGATTGTCTCGACGACGTAGAAGCTCGAGATGATGCACTCCTGCAGCGCGAAGCCGATCAGCTGGATGCGCTCCATCACCGCATACCCCGCTGTGAAGCGCGCCGGGTGCGCAGAGACGGCGCCGAAGAGCAACACGGTGATGGGGACGTGGAGGACGATGGCGTCGACGATGATCATGGCCAGGAGGGCGCGGAGGATTTTCGGCTTCAGCAGGACGAGGTGCAGGCGCGACCAGAGGACGAGCGAGTGGCCGGTTACCATGACGTACCAGCTCGGTACGATCAGGGAGACGGCGACATAGGGGCTGACGGCTGTGGGGAGAAAGAAGAAGAAAAAGAAGCCGAGGACGTGCGGGATGAGGCTGATGGAGGCGAGGAGGAGGGACCAGAAGTAGCAGCCGTGGTAGCGTTTGAAGGTGGTTAGGCAGAGGACGATGAGCTCGATCGCGTTATACCAGACCACGGCGCCAAAGGCCGAGAAGATGTATTTCTGCGTCTGGTCGATGTGGATATCATGCAGGATCGAGCCGTCGGGGAAGTGGGAGGAAGTGGTGGATGCTGCAGAGGGGGATGCCATGGGGGGGAGGCACCCATGTTGGATACCTTCTTCTGTCTTGTTTCGATATGGTCAATTCAGAGAAGTGGACAAATGCTGAGCACGATGACCCGACACTGGCGATACCGTTGGCCCTTATATGACGGGTAATTGCTTCGGCGCATTCTGCCTTTTTCTTCTTATCTGGTAGACCGACTCTGGTAAGGAAGTGGAATAAAAAAAAGCGCAGGCACCCCGTGGGGTATTTGATTTCCCCGTCTACGCACCCCGGAAATGGTACCGCACGCGAGGTGAGTTCCGACAAGGAGATGGAGGGTCTGTAGGATGTATTGCAACTTTATATGCCACGATGTGCTGTATGATTGGAAGACGACAGGATGACCGTCGAGATGGATCTGCCGAGCCATGGACGGCCTTGATCGAGCTGAAGTTTGGGAACTGTATTCCGCTATTTTTCCCGTTGCACACAGATGACTACTGAACTCCAACGGCTTTTGAGACCTGAGTAGCCACTCATACGCCGGCTGCCGGTGAGCAGCGAAACCTGAAAGACACGGGCGATATAGGACGAAGATCAAGCGGAATGAGAGCCGTCTAACTCCCACAACACGAGGAAGGGTGGGAGCGTAGACTTTGGCGTTGGAAGCGTTGAAAACCTTCTGTACTTCATACCCGAATTTCCCCTCGCTGTTCCTGTGAAGAAAGTAATCCCGTAGGGAAGCATGCGCAATAGTCTACTTGGATGAATCTTGTACAACTGCCTGGTTGTACAGAGTTGATCTGTCAATTAAAAAAATAGATATATCCCTACAGGGTCTAGATCTCTCACTAAAGTAGACAAACATAAGTTTCTTAGCTCTGACTGGACGATCTACACAAGACATGTCGGGGACTAGGGGGTCAATGGTCTATATGTCTCTCTACCCATAGTCTTCAGTAGAAGAGAATATTGCATTCTAAACAGTTTTGAGACAGGATAATCCGGGCAGGAGTGTGCAACTCTAAACATTCAGAGTTCCTGTAAGCAACAGTTCCATTAATAGTGAATAAGGTGGTGACCGGTATCGGAGGTGAGACCTCTTGAATAATACATTTACTGCAGAATTGGGTATGTAGTATCATTATCCCAAAAGCGTGTCTCCATGAGGATGATGGAGGTGATAGCTGTGTAATTTAGATATATTTACATGTACATATAACCAGGGATATATGCATAGATGCAAGAAATCACAAATTATCCCAGTGATAAAACAGAAATCAGATTTGAATACAGGAGTACACTTACAGACTACTCCTCTGCTTCATACTCAATAATAATGGTATGCTGATGGGACGCAAAAATGGGGCGCGGAATTGACTGTAGTCATGAGGTCATAACCACTCCACGGAGACGGAATGCAACCTCAAACGCTCTCCACAGTGAGGACTTCGGTTTGGCTCCAAGCTAGGGGTGAAACAGGACACAACGAAGGTACTAGGGACCCAGGAAAATAATTCCATACAAACCATGGAGCCTGACGTCAGAGTGGATTGCGATCGGAGCTGGTCGATCGGATCAGATCGATCGTTTGTGGCCAGTCCAGCCAGCTCTTGAGGGAATGATCGCGCCAACAAGGGATAGAAAGTAAGTCGCGAAAAAGTCGGCAAGAAACACAACTCTTTCCTGTCACTTACTCGCGCATGAAGGCTTTCTCCAGACTGTCACCTCGAATCCATCCCCTTCGGCTCGCGATAATGGCCCCCCAGAAACGCAAGACCGCAGGAACAGGCAGCAATGGCACGACACAGACCAGCAAACGCGGAAAGCTGGACCTGTCACGTCCGCATCCCAACGCGCAACAGTCCGAGGACTTTGGTATCGTGCTGCGAGAATTCTATCCGCCGGAAATGAGCAACGAGCGTTGCTTGGCCTACAACGACGGAACGCTGGAACGACCGATCGAGACACTACAGCGGGCCTACGCGGAGACTGCCGACCAGCGCAGGGCCATCAATGCCAGCAGTGCAGTGGTGCACTGGTTCAAGTCCGACCTGCGACTACACGATAATCGTGCCTTGCAGATGGCACACCAGACCGCCAAGGAACACAATATCCCATTGATCGGGCTGTATATTTTGTCGCCACAGGATTTGACGGCTCACCTGTCGAGTCCGGCTCGGGTCGATCTGACGCTGCGTACTCTAGATCAAGTAAAGCGCGATTTGAGTGAGCTGGATATCCCCTTGTACATGGAGACGCAGGAACTTCGCAAAAACATACCTCGGCGGATTGTGGACCTATGTCAGCAGTGGGGAGCGAACCATCTCTACGCGAACCTGGAATATGAGGTTGACGAGTTGCGACTCGAGGCGAAGCTGGTGAGGCTGTGCGTGAAGAATGGAATCAAGTTCGAGACCGCCCACGATGCGTGCGTTGTCCCCCCCGGACAGGTGGCCAGCCAGCAAGGTAAACAGTACGCCGTGTATAGTCCCTGGTACCGCGCGTGGCTCGCTCATCTAAACAAGAATCGCGATTGCCTGGAACTGTCAGAGGAGCCGGGTCCAAATCCGGGAGATGCGCGCAAGCACTTCAAAGAGTTGTTTGACAGCGAGGTTCCTGAGGCACCAGAGAACAAGCAGCTGTCGGAGGAAGAGAAGAAGTACCTTGGTCAATTATATCCAGCAGGCGAGCATGAGGCGCTGCGTCGGCTGGAGGTGTTTCTGGAAGAGAAGGTAAGGGACTATGCGGACGCACGGAATATGGTGTGCGGACAGACGACCTCAATCCTCAGTCCGTACTTCGCGTCCGGCTCGCTGAGCGCGAGAATGGCAGTCGAACACGCCCGCAAGGTCAACAAGGGTTCACTGCAGCATGGTGACCCCGGTCTGGTTCACTGGATCAGTGAGGTGGCCTGGCGAGAGTTCTACAAACATGTCCTCGTGCATTGGCCATTCATCTGGTGAGACTGCAGTTTATCCTTTTCGCGACATATCTAACATGAGTAGCATGAACAAATGCTTTAAACCTGAGTTCACCAACCTGGAATGGGAGTACGACGAGGACAAGTTTAAGGCCTGGTGCCAAGGGAAAACCGGCTTCCCCATCGTGGACGCCGCCATGCGTCAGGTGAAGCAAGACAAATGGATGCACAACCGGACGCGCATGGTCGTCGCCTCTTTTCTGTCAAAGGATCTGCTTATCGACTGGCGCCGCGGCGAGCGATACTTCATGGAGAATCTCATCGACGGGGACTTTGCGTCCAACCACGGCGGCTGGGGATTCGGATCGAGTACAGGTGTGGATCCTCAGCCATACTTCCGAATCTTCAATCCGCTCCGTCAGAGCGAACGGTTCGATCCAGATGGGGAGTACATCCGAAAGTGGGTGCCAGAGCTGCGTGGTATCAAAGGGCCGGCGATACATGAGCCCTACGCACGAGGAGCGGGGGCCATTGCAGAGAAGAATGGGTATCCACGCCCGATGGTGGATCACTCAAAGAGCAGAGGCCAGGCATTGGATCGGTATAAACGGGCGAGTGAGAATGGACCTTGACGGTGGGTTCGAAGAAGCTTTCTGCTTGTCAGTATGATCATGAAATAGATTAGACGTAGATTTCGGAGACCGATCTTATGCAGCAGAGGCGATTTACCTCCTTTTGACATACAATATCATCAGAATGGACATTATTGACAAGGGTCGCATGTCTCACCAGCATCGATCGGTCGTTGTAGTACTCAGTCTGGGGTAAACAAAGTACTAGACCAATGAAGGTCCCGACAACCATTTTGTCCACAGCATGTTGTTTTTGATACAAACCAGGACCCCGTCGAGTTCACTAGCTATATCTCAGGAACATGCAGTGAGTGCGGATAACACTAAGTAAGATATAGCGGAGGAAGCTCCGGACTATCCTGAATCGAGGCCTTTCACAGTTTCACTTGATGTCCATCCATTGGATAAGTACAATTAGTACCCCGTACAACTACCGACTGCTTTTCAGTAGTATCCACTCTGATCCTGGCTGATGAGACAGCTGGATGAAAGATGCTGGAGTCTTGAGAGTGACAGGCTGCAGGTATCAATCATGTCGACCACGTGCAGCATCAAACACACCCAAATATAAGCAAAAAGAAGCTGCAAACTCTTCGTGTCAGGATTCCATCCCGTTTAGGTTTAGCGTCCCGACTTAGTCAGCCTATATATAGTTGGCCCCTGAGCCATCCTAATTGGACACTTGGCGCTTCCCGATTCTCTCAGGTTATGGCCCTATGTTG
>NW_020798326.1:0-36253 GCF_002237265.1 Aspergillus thermomutatus
ATCATTACCGCGGTGTTGGTCGTGAGTCTGATGATCTGTGCTAGAGATGCAGTGTCGACCTGTTCTTAGTAGAGTTTGAGTGAGAGATATATTAATGAATTGTTTTATATATTGGCTTGTCTTATGACATGGCTTAAAATAAAAGTTTATTCTTTTTTTTCTTTGCCAATTTTTTTTTTTATGGCAATTTTTTTAAAAAATTTTTTTTTTTTTTTCCTTTATTTTTTTTTTTTTTTTTTCTTTTCTTTTCTTTTTTTTTTTTTTAGCTGGACGGGATGATTCAAGGACTTGTGTCCTTGACATGATGATCACCATTACCAATAAGCATAGTTCAACTGAGATCTTCGGATTGCTGAACGACAACCTTCTACCATCTTTCACCCCTATCTGATAAATCTCCCGTCTGCGCTGTTCATGCTGTTCTTGTTTCTCGAGAAAGGATTCTTTTCGATGAGTTGCTAATAATTCTCCTCGTCAACAGATGCGAACAAAAAATCGTAAATAAATTGAAGGGCTAGGCTCCCTTCGACTTCAGTCTCCTCGTGCATTGCTGCCCAACCCTGGACTGATTATGCCGCAGCCCAAACCAGTAGGAAGTGGATTCTCTGATCCGACGATGCACGGTCGTAGATAAATGCGCTCTGCTCACCCTTCCAACATCCTGTTTGCTCAATCTGACGGTCGCCTTGAGGTTCTTCACAGGCTGAGCGGCATCAGCAGCAAATGAGCTGCACATGTTGAGGCTGTCTGAGGGGTGAAACTGCCAACTACCCCCTGGTTACTTGCAGTGGAAGATAGCAAATTCACGCAATTATCCTGGTTCCCCGATGCGTAGGAGAATTCGACGTGTTGCCCTCTCATCCAAACGATGAGTTTCTGACATTTTGGCGATGTTCACGAGGGAAAGCGGGGCACCAAGAGAAAAGAGCCAGCCGATACGGCGTAGACTGACTGATCGGCGTGTTCCATCAGCGCCGTTCACTGGCTGTGGGCTGATCAGGGGACGGCATCAGTGACTATTCAGAATGCAGTATTCTCTCCTTCGTAGGCTGATGACCCTGTCGCTTGGTCCGACTGACTCTCTGGGCTGTTTCCTATCACCATTTCATGATTTCTTGCATTCTCTGCGGCGGACTGAGGGAAATCTTGGAAAGCTCCCGCAATCTCTCGCCCTGCACGAGATGAATCGCGGGAGATGCTCTCATCCAATCGACACCAACTTGCGTCATATTTCTGTTCGAGAATGAATCGGCTGGTGATGCAAGTCCACAGCCCATAACATGGCACATGGCCAATAGAAACAGCCATCGCAAGTGGAGCAGGCCTTTTAAACTTCCGCTTCACCGCTACATCTGTCCAGGATGCAATTCCGATTATCCCAAAATTACTCCGAAATCCTAACAATTATTGAGCGAGAAAGACTTGATACATCCACTTTTTGAGACGCAAAGTGTCTCTGCCACGTCAAAAAACTGCAATGATTGGCAGTTGAAAGGGGAATTATTGGCAGATGGCACCACAATCGTCACCACTTGGCGCTGGACCAGCTGCATCCGAAATCACCGCCCTCTCCTTGCAGGATCGAATCATCAGCCTCGATAGTGTCAGTGAGGCAGTTGGCTGCTGCAGGATCCCAGTCCGGCTTCACGCTTGGACGCACTTTTCGTTGCTTTTGCCCACTTTGCTTGCCCCTCTCCTGGTCGCATCTCCTGAGTCCTGAACGGGATGAGGTCTAAAAAGGCCGTTGATCCCCCTTCGAGCCACCTCCTTTTGATCTTCTCTTTCCTGATCTCATCATCCTCATCTTCAGCTTCAGCTTCAGACTTGGCAGCCGGCTTACACTTTGATACCCAAGACTTCTGAGGTATCTCCACATCTCTTCTCTGATTCGCTGTCAAATCGACTCTTAAATCAGCTGCTGGATCATACAATTCTCTCAATCTCGCTTTGAAGTCTTTACTGTTCTTGTTTTCATTCTTCTCTTCGATACCACGCAAGCTTCCAAACCCTGGATCTTGGAAAGAAAACCATTACCCTGGCTTCAAACAACCCAGACTGCCCTTTGGAATACATACCACCACCCGGATAGGATCTGCTTTTACTGTTGTTGCTGTTTTTGTCCATACTCCCAGGCTTTAGTCTGATCAAATCATCGACAGATAACAGGTAGACCCCTCGATTGTTTCCTTGTCATTCCCCTTTTTCTTTCTTTCCCTTTTCTTTTCTTTCTTTGACCTGGCCACTCTGCGACAAATCTGGACCACTTTCACAACTACATGTCTCGCCGACTTTGGCTCCTCGGACTCCTGGACTTGATCTTCCCTGCTGGATTTCACTGTCACATGACAGTCTCTTGAATAATGACTCCCTGGACTGCAAATGTCTCCAGCAGCCGCTGTCAGACTGGACACTCAGGTGTTGCTTAATGTTGCACACTTGCTCATCACTTGCCATGGACTTCGTCGTTTTTCTTTGCCCTGCTCTGGACTCCTCACTTCAATCCTGGAGCGAGACCTGGATTTTAAACTGACCTCGGGGCCTTTATTTGCCTTGGAGAACTACACTGGACTTTGCCTGACCTGTCTTGGATCATTTGAAATAATGCTTCTCATAAACTCCGTTTTTCTCTGGACCTCTGGATCTCTGAATAGTGCCTAAGGAACCACATACTCCGAGAGTCGACTTTTCTTCCGCATGGGGCCATCATATCAACTGATTCCTGGATTTACACCGCTCTCAATTCTTTGTAGTCTTAGCATGAGACTTCCTCGATGACAACACCGACATGAACAGGCCTCTCGCAGGATAGATCCGACGACGTTCAGCATTAGCTAAGCGTTGTTCCCCTGACTTGCAGCTGTCGACCTTACACTCTTCTCAGTGACCATGATCATCACGCCGGAACGACTTTCATCTAACTGGACTCGCCATCGACCTTACCTGGTGCTCTTGATCGACGACCCTTTTACGGCCGACGCCCCAGCAACGTCTGCAAAACGACTAAACTGGTGCTTCAGGACATCGACTGGATCTCGGGATGGACTCTCAATCTCTATTCTATATGCAATGTGTTATACTATAACTTCTGTGAATGAAGGTGGATTACTGACTTCAGTGTCTTTCAGTCTAGTGCTTGTCTTTGATTGCTATCCAGTCATAGCTGGATCTATTAAACACAATGTCTTGCAATATCAAGAACGACCCCGAGCGGGTTTCTCTGTCCCAGTCAGCTTTGCAAAACATGGACCACATCTCTCAAACCAGACAGACCCAAGGATTCTCAAATATGGCCCCCAGAATGTTCCAGGATGATGAACTCTCAAGCCAGGATAACTTCTCTTTGTGCTCCAGTACACATCATGGCCATGGAACCCCTCACGAGCTGAAATGGGCTTTGCATGATGCCGATGCATTTGACCACAGTGCTATCTCGTCGAGTAAACCGGAAACTCCCGAGGTGCAACTGCTTTCTTTCTCTTTGTCTCAGCAGCTTTTGCCTACCACCGTGGGACCAAGCGATGTGATCTACCAGTCAGGATCCGATTTTCAGGATATTGGGGACCATAATGACCTGGATTTCTCGCACGCACATGACTTCAGTCATTATTCTTCCCTTGTGGATTTTGCCGCATATGATAATGATGCCTGTGGCCAGAATGGAACACAGCCTTGCACTCCTGATGATGCTCTTTCCGTTGGACACAGCTCTCAAACTGATGATTGCCACATGGTCACCACCAATGAATGGAACTCCATTCTAGCAGACACCAGAAACTACCACCCCTCGTCTTTGGATCACCTCCCAAGCAACCTTTTCCAGCCAATGCCGGTTTCTCCCCCTTTGACGGAGGCAAGCAATGATGTTTCCGTTACCACTGCTTGCTCCCACTCTGGATACCCAACTTTCATGACCCACGAAGAGGCCATGTTGAAGGATGTCACTGCCACGCCACTTGGAAGTCAGGGAATCAACTTGGGAGATCCTTTGTTCCCTCTCACGCCGCCTCTCAGTGAGCAGGACCCAAACAGGTGAGTACTTCTCCATAAGGTTTGATGTGAGGAGGCGAGTGTTGATTTGTTCTCTTGTGCGTTTTGCAGAACTATCAGGTCTACCAAGAATGCTCGCAGACCTGCCCTGCAGACATCATCACCATCATCCCAGGCCCAGGTCAAGCAGGAACAAGAATTCTTCCCACCCCTCCCTGTGAGGGAACCCTCTCGGCAGCGGTCCAAGGAGAATACGGAGTTGCGGAACCCTCGCGACCACCCATATTATTCTTATCCCACCCACAGTGATGGAAAGTATTACTGCCCCTTCGCCAATGGAGAGAAACCTTGCAATCACCCCCCGACTACGCAGAAATGCGCTTACCAGTGAGTGTGAAACCGCTATTCTGTGCTGAAGTTCAAATTGCTGATGAATCAACCAGCAAATACCTGGATTCCCACCTGAAGCCCTACCGTTGCAAGGTCCCTGCCTGCATGGAGGCTCAGCTACAGTTCTCATCCAATGCCTGTCTGTTCCGCCACGAGCGCGAGGCCCATGGATTCCACGGTCACGGTGACAACCCTCACCTTTGCCTGTTCGAAGGATGCGACAGATCTGTGCCTGGATATGGATTCCCCCGTAGATGGAACCTCTTCGACCACATGCGTCGTGTTCACGACTACGCCTCTTCCGAGAGACCTAGCTCTCCAGAAAACTCCCCCTCTGGCGTTTCAGCTCCCAAAAAGAAGGAGACCAATGGACGCAAGCGGAGGGTCACTGGTACATCTGGTGCGCAGACAATGAAGCGGACGAGATCCACGCACTCTCAGACCAACCCCTTGAAGGCTGTCCAGCAGACCGCAAGCCACAACAGCCAAAGGCTCCAGAATGCCGAGAGAAACTACTTCAACTGCCGCGCGCGCTTGCTTGAGGAACTCAGCAATATCACCCCTCAGGATTCCTCCATGCACGAGAAGGTCAATGCCAGCCTTCAGGAATTGATCACTCTGGGACTGAACTACCGTCACATCGAAGCCAGCCAGACCTCTTCCCTTCCCAACGGACTTCCCGCATGAATGCACACCGGATTTGAATTCTTCCTTTTCTTGACTTCTTCCCCTCAATGGACTCCCCTCTAGTGTCCTGCCGGAGATCGATGGTGTATTTTGACCTCTGACAGTGCCAGAGATCATTTGGAAGGCAACCTGGTTCCATGCATGGAAAGATCACAGACACGCCCCGGAAAGCTTTCCATTCTGGCCATTGGATTTGCTGTTTGTGTCCGAAGGGTTCCTTTCATGCCCAAAGAGTTTTCACAGTGCTCGTCATGCCTCCGTCGGTGTCGGTGCGTCTTGCTTTGAGACTCTTCCTTTGAACAAACTACTGGACCCATATCGGGCCAGTACGATCGCAGTGTCAAAATCGCTTGACGCGCAGCTGTCTCGCCGCAGGCCGAACGGCCAGCTTCTTCGGAAGCCAGAGCGAAGATGACCCAGGTCATCGAGGGAGACACAGGTCCTCCTCCCTTTCTTATTTCCTTCCTGCTTTTCTTGCAGGGCTACTTGGATACTCGCTTTTTTGTATAACAACTTTTGTATACGTGGTGATTGGGGGGTGAACTTTTGCTACCCAGCGCTTTCAACAGCTGGTCTTGACAACATAAAAGATGGGCGGGCTTTTGTGTATATGGAGACAATTTTTTTTTTCGGGGACTTACCTTAGACTTTTTGTTTATAGTTTGTTTGGCTTTGATGTTGAGTCGGGTTTGTCTTTGAGTTCAGTGTGAATAAACTCTTGAAAAGTCAATATAGCTGATTTCTTATTGATAGTATCCTCTTCACTTAGTTAGGAATAAGCAACCGGTTCAAAATGACAAAGGTATTGCGTGGATTTGTCTATCTCTATAGTCCTGATCGTCACTCGTCACAATATCATCTAAGTAAAACTTTTTCGCTGGATAAAAGCCAACAAGCTATGCAATGCGAATAACTACCCAGAATCAACCAGGTCGCGCAGAAACTTCGAAGAGAGAATATTCGTTTTCAAACTCCGCTCTCCCCCGCAAAATCCGCATTCAGAAATCTCACAAACGCATCACCCACCTGGTCAGGCGCCAGCCCGCCCTTGACAGCCGACGCATGGCTCCCCCCAATATACGCCCGATTCAGTCCGATCCACTGCCTCCGCAGACGCTGCAGACGCGGTAAAGAGAGGATACCGCCCGCACCGGCAAGCTCGTCAGTCGTGCCTGACGTGGCCACATGCGCCGGGATGAAGATGGGCGCCGACGCCTCGGGGACGGGGATTGCGATGCCGCGGGCGTCAGGGCTCTGGGCTAGTGCTGCCTCGGCTGAGGGGTTGGCGAGTGTGTAGGAGCGGATTGCGGCGACGATGGCGGAGGTGCATTTCTCCATGGCGTAGAGGGCGGAGGAGTCCGTTGCAGTGGGTTGGACGGTTGCCTGGTGGGGTTTTATCTTTGGGCGTTGGAGCGCGGCGGAGCGTGGGGTGCGTGCTGTGGCGGAGGTGTTGATGCTGGCTGTGTCGGAGAGGAGGGCGCTGGATGCGAGGGCATTTGTGAGCGTTGTGACGGGGGTTTCGGGGTCGGTGGAGGTGGATGGGTGCGGGATGCCGGTTAGGGCGGTCCAGATCTCGGCGATGGGGGGTTCGGGGTCGCTCCAGGGGACGGTGAAGAGGGGTTTGTCCCAGCGGCTGTGGGTGCTGGGTTCTTCGTAGCGGAAGATGAGGTTCTTGAGGAGGTCGGGGGGGTATGGTTCTTCGGTGTCATCGACGGCGGGAGAGGGGCCGTTGGTTTGCGTGGTGCGTTGCGCTTCGACCTGTGGTTCTGCTTCTGCTGTCGATGCTTCCTTTGGTTCGCTATCTTGCGATTCAGACTTCTCCTGTTGCGCGTCCCGACGACGTATCCTGGCTTCATTGTTCGCGATGCATTGATCGACAGGGGTCCCGACGTGCACCTTCAACATTCCACATCAGCTTCCGCCGGAACATCTGAGCCAGATATAAACTTACGACACATGAGGTCGTCCCCAACGCCTTCGCCTCACACCAAAGCTGATACCTATAGCCCTTGATGTAATTCATCCCATCGAGGATCACGAAACTGTCTCGGCCCAAGGCGCGCTTTGCCCGCGCATATGCCACCCCGCGCGCCTCCTTTTCAGTCCTTGCATGGTCGTATACGGTCCTCGGATGCGAGGGATCATGCGTCGGGACGATGTGTATCTTGTAGCGAGGTCTCGAGGCGGGGATAGCGCCGGATTTGAAGAGTTCGTCTTGTGTCGCCTCGAGGAGCGAGGCGAGCTGTTGGGCGCGGTACGAGAGACCGGAGCAGGGATAGCCTGAGAGGACGATAAGCTGGTCATTCCATTAGTATTAGCTTCAATCAACAGGGATATTGAAATGCTAGAGTAATAGGACTTACCGGCATTGTAACAACGGTGGTTGAGGGATGTGAGCGCTGTGCTTGGCGGAGACTTTTTCTTTGCGGGGCTGGCGGGCGGCATGTGACTTGGGAATCTGATGACAGGATTGATATTTGGAGATGTTACAGAGTAGACCTGAAAGATTTTTACTGAAGAAAAGGTATACGGTTACTTGAGAGCACACGAGCATTCTGGACTCTATTGATATTAATTTAAGTGCAGATAATATTGCTTGCATGTCACCAGGCCAATCATTCTACGGGTATGGGTTCGTCAAGGTCATTAATCGCCGAGGTATATACTACGTAGTCTTCACAACCATTGTCAATTCAATTGATCCGGAGCCCATCGAATCTCGTACCCAAACACCGTCCTCCGAAGTAATTCGTCCTGCAGCCTTGTCAGCAAATACATTATAAGAGAGAAAGTCAAAACCTACACCAGGGTCGTTCACAAACAAGACCTTATCCATGACCTTTTCAAAAATCTTGGTGACCTGAAACCCGCTCTGCTCTGCCAGTGGAAAGAAAGTCTGGGTCCTGGAAAGGAGCCAGGGCTGGTAAGGTGTAAAGACCACCAGCGCGACGGAGTCGCTGGATTTCTTCAGGGTCTGCTGCATGACCTTGATCAGATTGGGATGCTCGCGATAACTGTACACCACGTCGGCCATGATCAGAAGGTCGAATCTATTCGAGCCCTCGGGGAGATACGCCATCAGCGGTTCGACCGGATCACCCCATTTGTATCCATCAACGTGAAGGGATGACGATCTCGGAATGATAGGCGCCGCCAGCGAGGCGTTGTATCGCATGTTCTCGACCAGGTCCGGGTCAGGGTAATCGGTCATGACGACGGTACGTGCTCCTTTGACTGCGCTGACGATGCTCGGGACACCTGCCGCAGCTCCAATCTCCAAGACATCTTTCCCATCGACCAGGGCGCTAGCTTTCTCTTCTATGTAAGCGGCGCTCGTCCGGCCGGCGTTCCACAGCAGATCTCCCTCCAAAGACGGTCAGTCGGCGAAAGCAGAGGGTTGAGGCATTGACAATTGCAAGGGAG
Organism: Aspergillus thermomutatus; assembly: GCF_002237265.1. NCBI lineage: Eukaryota > Fungi > Ascomycota > Eurotiomycetes > Eurotiales > Aspergillaceae > Aspergillus > Aspergillus thermomutatus. The sequence continues at coordinate 8,488 of NW_020798326.1, forward strand.
AGTACTTGGGAGGTTCAGCGTGTTCGTACGTAGAGAGGATGACTGCCGACAAGGCGCACGCGCACCGTCTGGCCGTTGAGCATCTGGTGCTCTGCGAAGGTGGGCTCTTTCTCAGGAGGGTAGAACCCTTCGGGGTCCTTAAAGGTGTCCCCGAACCCGACAAAATCTTCTTCATTTGCCATTGTGTGGAATTGAAATTTCGACTAAACTGGAGAAACAAAGCAATTGCAAGAGAAACATCACATGGCGCAGTCCAATCGCAACAACTCTGCTATCAGTGATAAATTCTCTATCGGGGATGGTGGGGTATTTCCCCTAAATGGACTAGTGCAGGCCTGATTCTCGCTGTTATCACATGACATCACGTGAGTTGGTTGCACAAAGCTGCCGAGGCTTCACCTGCATACAATACCATACAGCAATTTCGCAGGGGTACCTGCATTCAACACGGGCACCCCGCATAAAGATACGTGGAGATACGTATCGGAGAGAAATCGGGTAATTCTCGGTTGTCTTTCCAAAGATTCTGGAAAGAAATCATCCTCTTCATTGATGCGGATGATCATTGAGTGGGTGATGATAGTCGCTGTCGATCCTGCGCATAGTTTAGTCCTTCTTGATCAAGCGTAGACTGCATCTACCAAGTCTGCGACTCTATTAGAGTTCATAAGAAGACGCACTCTCCTCGTCTGGGCTGGCATCTCTGGGCAACTTTCATACCAGCGTCATCACCGGTTCAAATACTTTTTCCCTCACTTCCCTATCGGACGTCATTCCGCGGTATTTCTGGGCAAAGCCCCCACGTGTATCGACATTGACCGGCCGATACCTTAGTTATCTTCTTTCCTCTGCCTTGCTTCCTCTTCTTTCACTTCCATCGTCACTTCCACCGTCACTCCACCATCACGCCATTTGTCAGTGCTTCTGCGACTTCAAACTGAGACACCATTGCTGCACTAGTCAGTCCACCGCAATCAGCCCATACCGTCTCAAGTCCAACGCTGCACCCCGCTCCTCCGGACCTTATCTCATCCTTCGCCAGCGATATCGACGATTCATCTCGAATAATCTTGAATTCACACCTTTTGAGGACCACCATCATGGACAACTCTGCCCGCACTCTGCACTCCATAACCCACACCAACACCCAAGGCTCCAACTACTCCATACCATCCTCGTCAGTCACACTAGGCTATACACCCTCAGCGATGACAGCCCAACCGCAGAACATTCTACTTCCAAGTACAAACCAGACGCAATTCCGAGCGAGCGAGCAACAACAACAACAGCAAAAACAGAACCAGACCACTTCTTCCACCGAGTCTGCGAACCCGGCGCCCCCGCCCCCAGCGGCAGAAATCTACCCCCACCAGATCACCGGCTCGGGGGGTCCGTTAGCGACGGCCCCTTTTCTACAAGACTTTAGTCTCGTCGCGGAAGCAGCCAAACGGGCGCAGATGTCTGTCGTGCTGCGGGATTTGGAGAGTGTTACTCTATAGAGGTGTCGGTGCGGTCATCACTGTCGCAGCTATGGGTGTGTTAGGCAGACGGTGGTCCAGGACATCGGGCGTGCAGGATAGGGATTTCCAAGTTTAGTCGGATCTTTTATTGGAGTTTACATCGAGGACGGCGGGCTGGGCTGGGTTGGCGTTAGACTTCACACAGATATACCATTCACTTTTGACACTACATGGATTTAGAAACTCGTTATCTTGGGCATACAAGGTCCTTCATCTCAACTTCTGGTTCGAACTAGCGACGGATCCTGTGGAGGATCAGCTGGAGTAACGCCTTCGGCTAAATCCACGGGCATTCAGCCAATGTAATCCGGCAGGCTATACTCCGTAGTGTACTTCAAACTCGAAATGATAACAGTTTCCAAGGCATAGATACTCCGTTATCACTAGGTACTCAATTCCACCAACGAAAAAGAAACCAAGACCACGTGGCTGACCAGTCTGCTACGGCGTACTCCGACAAGAGAAGAATCAACGAAGAGAATCGAAGCGATTGGTGAGCTTTCGCTCTCCAGCTTACTTTGAGGCTTGACTAGAGCAGCCGAGCAGCAGCGCTTATCCATATCGACTAATCACTAGTCACTAGGGTCAATCGAACCCTGCGTATCAATTGGTGATTGGTGCGGTTATCGAACTGGTTAAAAAATAATCACATGCTTTAATATACTATCTACGTAGTACCTAGGGACTAGGGAGAGACCAAGGTGATTAAACTCGAGGATATAGCTATACCCTTACCGCTAAGTTATGTACATATATTTGATTTTGATGACAGGAAGGAAAGAGAAAATGCAGCGCCAAAGACAGTCTATTATTGTTGGATCCAACACCAAACGCCCAGCTGATGCAAATAACGATGAATAAACGCGTCGATCGAAGGGACTTTTACCGAAAGGGTTAGATGTTGCGAGAAGAGAGGCTGAGAAGATCCATCGCGATGGAGGATACGGTCGCACCGGGCAGTATATGGATGAGACCGATGGGATATGGCTTGAAAGCCGAGTTGCTCAGATATCCGTCGACGACCCGATCAAGTTCGGCTGAGAGATGCTCGCGAGCTGCGCCGGCGAAGCCCTCTTCCTCCTCGACCCGAACCGGAAATTCGACAGTCTCCGACTCAGCCGGCTTGTGGGCGGGGTCCAGTGATCGAAGGAGAGGATGGAGAGGGGTCTCGAGCGCGGCGGGCCGGACGCCGTGATGGGACGCTGATCTTGATGGAGTGCTGCGTCTGCGTCTGCGCCCGACGGACCGGCGGCAGCGTCAAACATCAGCATCGACTGGCGTCTGCTCCGGATTTTACTGGCCACGTTGTTTGGGTCTAGCTGCAGGGAGACGTCCTCCTTGATGTCGTCGAGGGCGTGCGAGAAGCGGCGGAGGAGGCGCGGTTTCTCGTAGATGGAGGGCTCGCGCTGCTCGAGGCCGTACATCTGCAGCGGGGTGGAGTCGGGCGAGTCCGCTCTCAAGGGGGTGGAATAGTAGCGGTGGATTTTGGGGATGTCTCTTCGAGTTCGGCGACATTGGGGGACGGGGAATGAGAAGACGGGGTTGTTGATGGTGAGGTTGTGGCCGGAGAGTGAGACGGGGCTGTCGGGATACGAGTCCCGGGAAGAATCTGTTACGGAGGATGTTGACATTTTGCCTTTGCTGGATGCCGCTGGAAGTAGATACAGGCGGTGATGATGATGCTTATTATCGATGGCCCTTGGGTGTAGGACCGAAGATTGTGGATGAAGAGACTGCTCAGGAGACACCAACAAGGCTTTCCTTGTCAGTTGTAGCTTTCACTTGTCCGTTGCCTGGGACGGACGGGGATGAACGAGCAGTAAATAACTGGCCATGGGTCTCAGAGAGAAGAGAAGCTAATTGGAAAGAGTGGAACTATGGATGGAGTCAGTCTCTACGGTCCGTCTATGTCCGATTTCATACTTGTTTTTGTTTTCACGAGTGCATACTCTCTTCAAGCAACATTGCCCGAGTTCGCACAGTGGTCGTACACGTAGTCCAGCCATTCCTTCCTGCCTCCAAGTCTTCTTTTCGATTCTTCTCCTCACAGCATACGTAGACTCAAAACAGCGTATGGACTACCAAACACTTCGCATGCTGGGTTTAAACACCTGAAACACCAACCGAGCCGTTTCCCGATGGGAACAGAGCCGATTGGAGTGGCTGGCTCCGACTACGTTCATGCACCAGATGACGCGGCGGTTGACGCTGACGCTGCCAGAAATATCTCGAGCAGCCATTGGACTTCATCCGCGAGCTGCTAGGTAGTTATATGCCTTATGTTCGATCTTCCATGTCTTTGGATCTTTTGATTCTCAACCCACGTCTTGTGCACATTTACGTATCTGCAATCCTGCATCCCTGGTCCATAGCCATGGCTACGGGCTGTTCCACCGGTACCTGCGGAGACTAAGGTATTTTGTCCACTCCATCGTCGAATCAAGGGATGGGATAATACCACGATGACAGTGCTGCTCCGCCACAATATCCGTGCCAAATAGGACAGGTATTACAGGTACATACGGAGTACTCGATATGGAGCAGGAGCACAGATCTGAAAACGAAAACTCAATGTTTGCAACTGCATATGAAGTCAATGCCAAGTCCAACCGTAAAAATAGAGCTCAGCCACCTTGCAGGTGAAACAAGGCGTTAGCCACTCCGCCTTCGCTGCCAGCCCACACCATCAGTTTCTACTTTCTGCTAAATGGCAGTCGATAGGATCTAATATTCAACCTGAAATAAATATCTCCGGGAGGTTGGCAGTGTGCAAATAATACCATGGCTGTGGTCGATTGTTTCATTCACACTGTCCAACGTCAATTCAGCATCACTGGCAAGCGACTCAGGAGCCAAATTCAACTCCTTGTTTTGGCTTCGTATAGCTGAGTCTCTGGCCGTCAATCAAATAGTTGTAGTCCTGGGCTATCTAGAGCTCAGCCTCGCCGTCAGCTTGGAGCATGGCGTGGAGTGCAGAACAGGGACGGCGGAGGCCTAAAAAGGTAGATGGAAAGAAAGAAAGCACAATAAGGGGCAAATCCCACATAGAGTACATGATAAACGATGGTGAAGTGTATGGCAGATAAAGCTTTGAAACAAGCCCGGATTGGCCTGTTTGATTGTCATGAGAGCCATGTATCACAATGGGTGACCACTGCTGCCTCGTATTGTTGATATAAAGACGCAGGCCTTTGTGACAGCATTGACTACTCATGTCCCTTCTCATAATCTTGCTCATTTCAGGACTTTGCTAGTGCTCAGAGCAAGCGACTCCAGTCTACGGCGACAGGGCTGTATATCTAACGAGTTTATGCTCCATATGTTGGGTATCTAAAGAAACTGTTGCCGGCCCTTCAAATGCACGCATGACCCCATGCACCTTGATGTAGATGGAGGCCCTAGTTGAGGTCCGACAGCCGGTCTTGAACGCTGGACGCATACAATGAAGTCGACGGAACCTGGTCTGCTATCAAAAGTCACAGTCATATCATGCATTAATCATAATTTCATATACGCCGAGTATCATTCACATCACAAAAAGCAGGTTCACATCTGTCACCATGTTAGCTCATGAAACCACGCTGTACAGGTTGACTCACCCAGTGGATGGCTACAACTCAGCTGCGGCTTCTGCGTGTATTTCCCCTCGAGCTCTGCTCGAATCGAGTTCAGTAGCTGCAGATAGCTCTGATTCGGACACTGTTTCAAGGACTTGATGAAGGCCCAGCTCAAGGCACCACGGGCTTCTCCGTCCTGGAATGTGTCCGCTCTAGAAAAAGACCGTCAGCTCGGCAAAGACACGAGGCCAGTAAATAAACGACATCAACAGCACTCACGATGTCTGTGTATCCTTGGAACCAGAGAACATGACCACATCTGCCGGAGACGTCTTGGTCATCACCGTCCGCTGACGTGCCGAGTCGCCTTTTGCGGCCTTTTTGAGGAACCCAATGGCCGTCATGGCGACTCCGCTCAGATCCCCTCTTCCATACGAGCTAATGGCGTTGAACAGGTCCTGTGCTGCTTCTTTGGCAAGGTTTGGTTCTTTCAAGATGCCCTGCAGGGGTCAGCATGGTGCTCGTTGAGCTTCCAGAGGGTCTAACCTGAGTTGAATAGACATACGGCAAATCCAGAGCCGTCCCCGAATGACAGGAGTCGAATATCGCCGTCAACCGAACGCCCGGACGCAACGGACGGACCCTACATCGGTAAGTATTGAGCTATAGACCAGAAGAAAGAAACTAACATTATGCTGTGCATGTCATCATCCACAATGTCGCCCGCAACCCGATAGTCGACGGGGTAGATGACGTCGTCATAACCTTGATTCTGTCAGCTTCTCCCCCAAACTTAAGCAGTATTCGACTCACCGTCCTCTTCGTCCCCATCAAGATCAGGAGTTCGCCCGCCATGGCCTGTGCCCTTCAGTTATTGCCTCACAGATGGCAAACACAGAGCCACCCACCTGAAAAATGAATGAAAAGCGAGTCGTTCGGCTGCGCATCTTTGACCAGCCACTGCATTGCACGCAGTATATTCGTCTTGGTAGGAATGCTCATGGGATTCTTCTGGTCATCAGTGAGAATAACCATGTCCTCACGCCGATACCCATATCGCTCATGGAGAAAAGTTGACATGTTAGTGACATCGTTGATGCATCCGCGAAGCTGATTCGGCTGTCCGATATAGTTGATTCCGATCAGTAGGGCCCTGCGTCGCCCTGTGCAAGCCGAGTACTGGAAGCGGTAATGTGAAGGTGCTCCATGACCGAATTGCTGCGCCTCGCGCGGCGGGCGTGGAGGGAGACTCGGCGAACTCCATGACTGAGAGTGTCCTGCATCGGGTCAGCTGTGTGCGTTCGTTCTGGTTTGACAGTCAGGGAAAATGAAAACTCACCATGCTGAGGATGCTGGTACGGGGATGGCGAGTGAGGAGGCGGCGTGGGGTAGGGCGATGGGTAACTGCGATGGACAGGAGGAGGAAATGTGTGCGCTGGAGGAGGGCCTTGAGGCGGGTACGGCGGGTACCTGAATACCGTCAATTATGAATGCATCGATACATATGGTGCCGCGAAAGGTAACCCTACTGGTAAGGCTGGGGAGGAGGCCACTGCTGCTGCGGAGGAGGGTAGCCACCAGACCAACCCGGGGGGGGAGGTGCCGAGTGACGGTGGTACATCAATTGATTAATCTACTGTTGAGAGAACTCGCTGAGTGCCGACCGCAACCGATGCAAACGAAATGGTTGAGGCTAGCAATCGACTGAATTGAGGACGATTGATTAGTGAACTAGAATAGTCTTAGTGGGTGAGCCGAGGAGCTGAATCAACACGCAAAACGCCGGAGTGCACCACAACCCAGATCCTGAAAACGGATTTTAAGAATAAGAGAAGTTGAAGTTTGGATAAGAATCAACAAGCAGCCTAGACAAATCATGATACTTAAACCTGTTCGATTGAACAAGGGCCCCAGGCACTAAGGCCGACAAGGCTGGCTGATGGATGCAGTGCCCGGCATTAGTGGAGAAGAGTGCGCACAGTCAATCTCTGCCATTTGCCCACGGAACTTGACGTAGCGGGTCATGACACGAGGCACTGCGCATAGGGTAGAGAAGCGGTATGCACTGTCTGCCGTTTTGATCCCTTGAAGAGATGAACTTCCAAAATACCGTCAGTTCCTCTTTCTCATACACCTGTATCTACGTGGGATGTTGCGAGCTTGTGTTGTCTTGAATGATCATGAACACCACTACACCACCCCTATCTACAAAGTTATACTCAAAACATCAGAGCCTGAGTGGACCACGAGGCCTAGGACACTTTCAACTCGGGCGTGACTTGCTCCACTCCGCCATTCTTGGTACCTTCCTGACCTGTAAAGATCGGTGGAGATCAATCATGGATTGAAGTCGTCAAGTGTCATCATCTAATATCTAGTCTGGTTCAATGCCACTCTGGAATCCTTTACTGCTGGCTCACATGTTTATATTTTCAACTTACTCATAGCTTATATTTGATCAGATTCATCCGCTCAGATTGAATGAACGCTCTCCTCGACTGCGAGAGACTGTCTGACCGGTACCATCCATTCCGGGCAATTTCCCGGAATACTCGGTTCATTTAGGCATCTACATTTCTCCAGCCTTGGCTTCTAGACGATACTAATAACAAGGACGATTACGACAGATGATGATCCGTTTCTTATACAGTGAATGCTGATTTGCTGGAATCTGACTCAGGCCTAAGAATGACTCTTGGTTCCCCGCAGAGAGGGCTGATTGACTCGTAGGGCTGAAAGAAAGTCGGCAGGAGATCGGGATATCGGATCTGCCCGTTGAAAATCTATGGGCGACGATAAAGGCTATTATCAATCTATCGTGTAAGCTCCATCTAGAGCTGGAGCATGCACCTGATACGAAAGAAACAATATACCAGCTTATAGAGGCTGTACCACCCTTTGGCGCTGTATCCAGTTCAGGGACCCAATGGTCCCTAGGGGGTATTTATGGACGGCGTCTGAATACTCCCTCGAACTTTGAGGATGAAAGTGATTTCCTCGATGCTGAGATGGAACCTGCCTGCGGATCCTTGTTTATGCCGTTGTGTAAGGTCATTGTTTGGCCAAGATTGAGTCTCCATTTCTCTTTTGGAACGCCAGATATCACATCACTTTGAGCAGGTTCGAAGTTCAACCATTCCTAAGACCTTATGTTACGGAAGCGTCACAATGAGCGGCTTTGAGGTTAATTGCACGTCGTTTCAGACATTGGGCCTCGATGATCTCCTTCCGGCTCGAGACCTGGCATGTAACAGCCTCATGATCCGGCGCTTCATCCTATCTTTGGCAACTTTTGAAGAGCACTAGGTATATTAGTATCCCCCTTCACCAGATCACTTATTCCTCGACTCTTACAATCATCAGGCGCAATCCTATCCCACCCGCCTTCTCAGAATGTCCATCAAAATCCGCCACAGCCCTCACCTCAGCCCTCACCCCAGGCTATGCCGATCACAACTCCTGTTCGGTGCTTTGCTACTGAAACACGCAGGCATAAGGACAGGTGTAGCAACTGCAGCAAAGTCCGCTGATCCCACAATTACTTCTTCCTTGAACCAGGACCCCTCCCTCCACCACAACACGGCCCGACCCTTTCCACCGTCCGCTATATCAGGCACATCTCCGCGATCCCATTGTTAAATGGAATCCTTTAGGAGCAGGGGGAGAACAGGCTGATAAGGAGACAAGTTTATTTCATTACTTGAAATTGTTCGTGGCACCGCTGACTCCCTGAAGAAGACGGAGTCGGCTTTTGAATGGCAGTTCCTCTTTCCCGAGCAGACTTTGACCGGCACCACCTAACTGCATCCAGCAGCAAAAATTCAACACCGGGCTACAATTAGAACATTCCTCCAATTTTCAGGGATGATATACTCAGTCTAGGGTCATTGATTTACTTTATAATGACTGGCTTCTAGGAATGAAGAAGTAGGAAGTAATGAGGTTGAGAAGCTCTTGAAATTCAACAATTTCCCGACCTGTCCCCTGTCCCTCGTGGAACTAGTATCATGCGATGTTGGCGTTGATAATAGCTTGGCTCAGGTATATACACTGCCTTATAGTGATTGAAGGAGAGCATGCACTATTTCTGTCTGTTTCTTATGGTTCAGCCGCTTGCTTAGGATAAATCAACTAATTGACTACTTGGTAAACCCCTGAATATGAAGTATCGCGCTCGGTAAATTCCTCATCTCTGCGGACTGGGCACTTGCTTCTTGAGATCATCTACCCAAGGTTCTCCTCTACGGGATTCTGGCAGGTTTGTCCAGTTGCTGCATGGGTGGGACATCTATCAGTCACCAGCCTCACTTTTGTGCAAGTTGGAGGGTATTTGGAATGACGAGTGGTAGTAACAAGTATCTTGCACATCTTCAGATACTCCACGTCAGATGGCTCGAGGACATACCTCTCAAGTCAAGGCAGTTCTATAGGATAGATTCCGGGTTATTTAGTGCAGCTGAAGCTAGCAGCGAGCAGAGCGAGCGCCCGGCCAACTTGCGTGGACCTGTGGCCTTTTTGCTCACTCCAGACTGAGAAGCGAATGTCCGAGCCATGAGCCGATGCAGAGGTGTAGTCGTCACTTCTTCTGTGCTTCAAACTGATGCCGAGAGTCAATCTGCTCATTGCCCCACCCTCCGGGGGAAAGCTTCCATATGCGTGCGATGGACTCAAGTATCGCAGATTTATTTTACTTATACCGGTGGGAACTAAGCCGATTCAAATTTACTGGTTATCTTGGATGTAAGGATGTTAGTGCAAGGTTCAGGGGAATCAAGAAGTGTCGTGATAGCTTTTGAGACCGATAGTAGCTGTTGGTATATGCCGAGTGCAAAGGCAGCGTTTTGGATTTGGTGCACTCCGCAATGTCTTGTGAAGAGAGTTGAAGATATAACAACTTCTTTTCGACGAGATCGAAAGGACGGCTAGGTAGACTGTTCTGCGTCTTGTCATTTCTGAGTCGATGAAGGGTTAGCATTGTCCTGAGCTATTTGGTATTTAAGGCTTCGCGTGAGCTCAAATCTTGTGAACCTCTGAAGATTTTTCTTTATTGAATGTTAATTGCTCCGAGATAACCTTCTTTGATCTTCTGTCCTCGTCACAGATGCTGCCAGCGTTGTATTTATGCCCAGGACAGACATGCAAGACGCCCTCCCTTTGCCACGAAATTTCGAAGCATGACAAAGATCGTGGAGATCATGGGGACGTGGGCTACGCCGCATTGGCCAGCAAAGTCGGATTCCTTGACGTTGTAAAAGTAAGAGGCAACCAACAATTCGGCCCGTCGTGCCCTCGCAGGTGAGACACTGATGGCAGCAAAAGAGTGGCCAACAGTTGAAAGGCCGTGCGTTACACCTGGATGATAATCGAGCATCGAACCTAGGCAACACTATTTGCAGCTAAGAGGTCATCTTATCTCTTAGCGCTGACACTGGATGATAATCGAGCATCGAACCTAGGCAACACTATTTGCAGCTAAGAGGTCATCTTATCTCTTAGCGCTGACACTGGATGCAATGCTTACTGCACTAAGGGCCAGTAAGCTCCGTGGTATGCCCAATGCCACGGCCAGGCTTCGAGGAGCTATCAAAGCTATGCCGTAATCGCCGAACTTCGCCCACCCCGCATCGTGGTCGATCAAGAGCACACAAGTACGTATTCCTGGTAATCAGCATAGTTCCGTCGGAGAGTTTTCTACTGGTGAGACTCGGGGCGTAACCCCAGCCGGCCATCAGCAATCATGCATCATGCTTCGTGCCGTCCGTATCACGATATCGACAAGGAACATGTAGGGTGAGCATTCCGATTGGATGATTCGCCTGTACCTCAGCCTTCCCAACCTCGAGAATTTGATTCTCCAGCCTCATGCCAGCCTTGTTTGGGGTGCCTGTTTGATCATCCTTTCCGACGTTTGAAGGCGTGAGGCAGTGCAAAAGCGGGGGCCACCTGGATGCTTAGGAACTCACGGACGGGGCGACAAGGCTCGCGATTCGAAGACTCGACAGTCACACAATGTGCTCGCTTTGATATTTGACAAACAATATAGAATTTCAGGTATCAGATGTGTTTGATGGGCGGAGAGTTGATTGATCCCGCAAACTGTCCAGTTGGCGGTTTGGGTGCCTTAAAAACGAGGCCACGGTTGAGTTTATGCAGAGCTTTCAACTCTGGTCAGCCACCGAAAGGTACGATCAAGAGCTGCATCCTTTGATGGTTAACTCGTATTTTTGTGATAATTATCATGAATCATCAAAGAGAAACAGATTACTGTGGGTTTTGCTGTCCAGATACTCGAAAGTGGCTAGAAAGTTTGAGGCCGAAACTTCCCCTCTTTAGGCAGCCAATAAGTCCGTAATTTGGAAGCGGGAGAAAAACGAGACAAACGGAGCATTGAGGATTGAGGCTCAGCAAGTCTTGACTCTTGAGCCGGTCACTTGACAACATGAGTGAATTTTGCTCGTTTGGTTTCCGAATCGGGCGAATCTTGATCATGAATACGATGGTAGTAGAATCATTCCCAGTAGGGGCTCCGGAAGTCCGTAGGTCAGTTCTCGAGTGTTCCCCTTGCATTGACACCGGCAGGCCTGAAAACCGCCACTTTGAGCCTCATCGAAATCCACAAAGGAGTACTAATCTGGCTGAACTCCGGAATCGGTGAGGAAAAGGCGAGGCTCTCTGCCGAGGTTTGTCTTGGATAAGTCTCACTTGGCCTTCCGGATCATTTATTGAAGAATGCGAATCGATCATTAGAGAGCTGTCATTTGCAAATATTTTTAGCACTGATGAAATGTGCGGCTGAGGTGACACAAATTGTAGGACAAACTCGGTGGAAACATTATGGCTTGGGAACTTGTTTCAATGGAGATCCCCATTGGGGTTGCAGTATGGACCGCAAGGACACAAAGCAATTGGAAAGCCTCATCAATAATAGTAGTAATAGTTGGGAGATACCAGAGTCCGAACAGTAATTGGAATTTAGGAGTCTTGGACCGAATCCTCCGTGGGATTTGGGGCTCTGCAGTGGCCACTTGAATGCTTTTATGACCATAATTCTGCGTGGCGTTGATCAGCATTCATACCGCCCAGACCCTTTTGTAGTGTTGTGGCTGACTATCTATTTACTGTAACAAGTTGCAATCTTTTTCCCTTTTTTCCTTTTGCTTTGTGAGGCAAAGACAGCCTTTCTAGTCTTTTCCAAAACAGTTAGACTGCTCTCATTCCTGAGCTCCTTAGAAGCTAGCTCGAACCAAGAGTTGATCCATGGGAATTGGAATAATCCACGCGTCATCCAGTGGGCCGATCCTATCCAGATGAACAAAGCTCTCTCAAAGCTTATACGGAGCCTCAAGGAGGAGGCTCAAATCACTTTGTTCATATATTCCACAGCTCTTTCTCGGCGTGTGACATGCAAGATGGATGATTGTGTTTCCACAGTGGGAGATACTCATCATCATCATCATTCACTATCCACACCTCCATCACTGTCATCACATCATCATCACTGCGTATTTTGACCACAAGATTATTACCATACATCGCTCTGTATTCGATATATTACCAATGCTCAGTTGGAGTTATCATCCCTTCCTCCTGCTTTGGTCATGACAGATATGACCAAGAAGCTGGACTCCATCCCATATGATGTGTTCTACCAGATCGCCTCGGGGTTGGACTGCCATGACTTTATCAATCTCAGTCGAGTTAACCAGGCTCTCAACACCTTGATGCGCAATGAGTCTATTGCGAGAAAGACAATCGAGGTGTGTACTTTCCTCGAAACTTTAAAACAAGGGCAGCGTTTTAACATATTCTAGAACCATCTGCTCTATTCCAAGGAGGGACGGGAAGCGGATAGAAGTAGAACTGGATACCGTAGAGCAGTTGGCCGTCTGTTTGACATCAAGGAGGCTTTCGCCACAGCTCAGCCGTATTCAGCCTCGGTTCTCGCCTACGGGTCGGCCTTTCTGTACAGCCAAGGCTCCCTCTGCTACATCTACAACAACGAGATTCGAGCCTTGAATGTGCATGGGGTTAGTCAGGTAGAGCAGGTTTTGAACATTCACAAGGTCCTCTCCCGCGCGATCCCAGGCTGCAATCCGGCGCGACGTACAATCCAGATCTCGCTACTGCACTACCGTGATGGCATCCTGGCATTTCTGGTCGAGATTGGAGAGGTGCGGGAGGCTTGGCTTCTTGCGGTAGATATGCGCAGGAAAACAGACTGCAGGGCCGGTCGGTTACGTCTCCGCACGCCGCTCCCGTCCACACGACGACTTTTTGTCCGACATAACAGGTCCTACCTCTACTACGGAACTCAGTCTGCATTGAGTCATTATGGCTATCCGCAATGGGCGGTCCATTGCGTGGATTTAGCCACTGGACAGCACACCACCGAGAAACCTGTCGAGTTGCACAACTTTGTCGGCAATGAGATTGGTCAGACAGTCTGCTTCGAGGTGCATCAGGACCATTTGTACGCCGTTTCGACCCTGGTAGACTTTGAAGCAGAAGAAGTTGACTGGACCTCCTTGTACATGTGGATCTGTCTGCCCCCTCGCGGGAATACGGGCTCGGTGATGCCCAGCACCGAGTGGCGCCGACAGCATCGCGAAGGCCCAATCAATGACACATGGTCGGACCTTTCGCTTCGAGAGGACGAAGCAACCAACCAGCTCATGATCCTGGAATGTCGCCGCGAATGGCGCAACGGAGGCAGCGATAATTGCCGGACTTACTACATGCAGCCCCTCCCGTCGCCTGCAGAGATCTCTCGGAGTAAGCGACCGGCCAACCACCCATCACACAGCTCGATAGCTGTTGAATTGCCAGACGAACCCTTAACCAAGACACTAGATTCGTCGAACAAGGCAATCTACGAGAGACCCCGGAAACGGCTGCGCAAACACTACCATTCGGAATATCCATTGGACGGTGACGACAACCACGATCACGTCACCCCATGCCAGCGGCGCGACTTCATCCTGGCCAAAACTAAGTTCCGCACCTACAACCTCTCGGCCTCGACATTCGTCGACCTCGTCAACGACCCCCACCCGTCACCGGGAGGCAGCCTCGTTCCCCACGATCGCCTCCGCCTCCGGACCGTCTCCCGCAAACGCAAGAGCCCCATCGACGAGGCAAACAACACCCTCCACAAACCAGAATTCACCGACGACGACGGCAACCCCGTCGAACACAGCGAGGAGCGTTTCGCCTCCCGCGGAATCCGCATGTGGCCGCCCGACAACGCACCCCCGGAGCTGAGCCAGCTGCTCTGCCCGTCCAACCGCCTCGGCAAAATCCAAGCGGTCGCAGACGAACGCTCAATCGTTTACTCGGTCGACCAGGAGGGACTGCGTGGCGGTGACCAAGCCATCATCCTCATCAACTTTGATCCTGTCATCAGGCATCCGGGCCTCAAACATCTGGATCCGGACTCACCGGGCGTCCGGTCTTGGGGGCCCAATGGCAATCACGCAACTGGTATCAGGCCTCCACGCCAGCAGGAGCGGACAATGCATCTACAGTCATCCGTCAGCACAACAAGGACGAACCAGGCGGTGCCATCTGTCCGGGAGGAGCCGGCTATGTATCTAAGCATTAATCATGGATATTGGCTTCGGTGAAACGATTGCACCCGCTTCTGCCCTTCTCTAGTCACACTCATGAGTAATCAAATCTAATTAACCAAGCTATATCTCATCAGTATGCTATCCGGCAAAACGGCGGCAACTGGTCAGCCACCCCGTATTCGCACTCATCATTCTGCAAGCAGCACCGATAGAGGCATACCCACATAACCTTCTGTCTCTCGTACACGCGAAAAGCACCCAATCATTATTAACATCGAGACTGGCACAGCGCCATATCAACCTCATAAGATTATGGCTGTGACGTTGACCCGAAAGTAAGGCCATCCCGGTAGGCTTTGCCCGCAGATGAGGCCATGAAGTTTCGTGCAGCAGAGGTGGTCCACCATGCTACAGAAATAGATGAGCGGCAGATACCTATATCAAAAGGGTTCTCAGCTTACATGTTACCAGGAGAATGGTGTTAGAGCGCTCCTTGATCCTACCCACATAGAGGTACAGTGGCCTGGGGGCCTGAACTAATGGCTGAAGTAGCTACACCCAGGCGCTTGTCTCAAGATCCTCATCGGTGGATACTTCGAACTCAGTCCAGACAGTGATCTCGTGGGTATTATCATCCGGCTGGTCCGCCATGACAGGCTAATGAGGTTGGAATGAGGATTCGAAAGATCAGAAGGTAACTATCGATTCGTGCGCTTAATAAGTGCCTCGACTAAACGGTACTAGGTGAGGTAACAATCATGGTACATACCCAATCATTATATAGGCTGGACATACGACTACTGCTTGGGCCAGCCCATGTGGCTTCGGGCGCTCACTAGCCCAAGGGTCTTCCAGCATGGTGAAAGAAGGCAAGACGCTGTCACACTGATAAGCTCAAGTGGGGACATTTACACGAGTATCCTGGATTATTATTAAATAACTGGGACATCTTGCCGACCCCAGTATCAGAAGGATAAGGTGGAAAGCTATTTTGCGCCCCCGTTGCTGTCCAACTCTGATACCAGCCCGGTTTGCCTAGTCGCGAGCTCCGCCGGATGTGGTTGATATACACCGTGCGAGGGATATTGGCCTATCGCCTGAGCTCCGGTGGCCGGCACACTCTCCAGGCGAGCATATTTACATTGCCGACGCTCCCACAGTGCCCAGGCGATTGCTGCCAAAGCAATGACCCCCAAAGGCACACCAACACCTGCTCCGATAGCCACGTCGTGGGACGAGGGTGATGAACTATCCCCTATAGTACAGGTGGTATTTGATGAAGAATTCGAGTAACCGGCCAGGGCCGCTACTCCTGGTATCACTGCCCCCTTTTCGATCGTAAAGGCATCACCGACTTGGCACCCTAGTGATCCATTATCGTCCACCACGGCTCCGCAGCAGTATTTGGCATTTGTTGTGTCGTAGCCCATGTTGACGATTGGATAGCCGCTTCCTCGATTGGTGTCCGCTGTAGATGGCTCATGGTCAGCATTGAGGTGAACGGACAAGTGGTTTCAAAATGTCGGACAATAGCGAGTCATGGAAGGGGGGATCAAACGTACAGCATGGAGCATAACACGCGGGTCCCCAGTTTATGTCCGTACAGCTTCCACGGGAGAGGGCATTTGGATGAGAATCCTGCAAATAGCACAAGCCATTTGTTAGGCAGACATCTTGCTTGTTGCAGCAGTTTGAGGTTCCATTTGTTCGACAAGGCACATCATCCGGGGCTTCGCTTCGGTCAAGATTATAGCAAGTCGCGTTGGCTGGGTTGACTTCTGCGCAGAGAAGCGCTAGGTAAAGAGGTAATGTACCCGTGAGTGTGAGTTTCATCGTGCCGGTCTCGAATCGCTTGGAGTCGGAGGTCGAACGGGCGGGCGGTGATTTGTCTCAAGATTCAACTGCGAAACACGACGCAAAGATAGCCATAAGACAAGTCTGGCTTCCAGGTATCGCTCAGAAGCGAACTTGCGAAAATTGTCAAGGGTCTGGCAGGCGGATTCGACCGACAGGAAGTATCTCGGAGATAAGGGAAGTTTCGACCACCACCTTCGGCAGCGGTATCTTGACCCTTGTTGAATCAGAAGATTATCGACAAGAGAAGGCGAACCGGTGCGTCCGTGTGGGCTGACGGAAGTGGGCAAAAGGCGTTGGAGTATAAAAGGAGCCAACAATCAGCACCACTGTGGCTCTTGGAGTCCGTGCAGACCCTGCGACTTCAGATCAGGTAATTGCGCTTGAATATCAGATCGGCAGCGACTGAGCCGCTTTGCAATCCCTTTGTCGGTCGATTCGATTGGTGCAATCTGAAATCGCCCCCAAATTGCCCAAGGAGGCCGCAGGCTACTGGAGAAAGCTTCATCCCACAGTCCCACAGTCTGTGCACAGCTGGCAGGACTGTGGAAGGCTGGTGACGATTTCGCATCATTTAAGAAGGCAGCAATTGTGTTCCGAGTCAGGAATCAAGGTTGAATTTATTGAGAAAGTGTCTGTTACTTGAGATGACATGACAGAATTCTGAAGCTCGCAGTCGAGTAAACACAAGAGGTCAGCCCCTGAAAATCGCAAAGTCACACAGACTGCAGATCTTGGCAGGATCAGAATAGCGCAGCCAGAATGTCGCTCCTGAGCCCTGACCCGGGAGCAGTCCTGGACTAGCAAGGTTAGCAGTCGGGAAGATATTGTGGACTAAATATCCGAAGGGGGAAAATGGGGTGGAAGATCAAGGGTGATCAACATTGAACCAGAAAGAGGATTGATTGTATGATGCCTGAGGCACCGCCAATTTCATCACCGTCACTATCTTGGCCTAGAGAAAGATCATGCCAGCAAGCCATTTCGCACAAATTGGCAGATTACTTTCGGATGGATCTACTTGTTACGCTAGATTATCCGACGAAAGCGAAATACCATGAATCGTTGGACGCTCATTTCAACTAGACGATAGGAATGACCAACCAGAGCAACCACCTCCGACTAGGTCAAGATGATGGTTCTAGCCCAAGACTGTTCTCTGGCTCCTTCATCTCTCATATCAACCAGAAGCTTTCCTCCACGATATCAACCAATGCCTCAATCTGGTGATTGGAACCATGCGTCGTCCTTGCGGCAGAACCCAGTCAGCTTCCCATACCTCGCAGTTTATCTCAGATCGTACTTACCACTAAGCTCCTCCCTGACTTTCAAGCCGTCCTGGCACATGGCACATCTTCATACGAAGGGAACACCAAGCCGCAGGATAACCTAGTAGGCGGGTGCAATGTCGGGCTGCTGCGCCTAACCACATCAGCAAGGACACAATAGCCACCAGGAAAGCCATCGAACCGCATATGGAACCGCAATAGCCGTAATATGCACCTGCGCAGATCCGCTCACAGGCTCACACATCATGCGAACCGAGTCGACAAACGAGATGATCGGGCCGACGGGGAACTCTGGACCGCAGATCTATTCTCGGGGTGTTACCGGGACGCCCACAGTAGTATACAAGTGAAACATTGAGGAGGGGATACTTACCACCAGTTGCATAACGTACTCATCCGCATTCTCAAGACCGTCGATATCTAGCTGTTTCGTCCCGTAGGGCGTGATCTTGAGTTCGATACAGGCGGATAGGACGCGAGTAGTGGAATCAAGGAGATGGAGTCTCTCGCAGTGGGAATTGATTTCGACCCAGAGCTGGCGGAGCTCGCCGTAGAACTGTGTGTTTTCAGTCGCTGTTAGTATTTCCATCTCGATACCTGGGATGAGATCTTACGTTGATGGTGACGGAGGAAGTATTGGTAGCCATCTTTCAAGGGTTGCTGGAGGCACGTGATGTGTGATGGTGGTGTTAGATGGAGAAGGATGACGTAGATGGGCATGAGATGTAGCAAATGGAGAGAAGATACAGTGAATTTTAGTATTGTTTACTGAAGGGTGAATGAAATGAGGTAAGTGAATGCAGCTCTACTAGCACCTGGCTTCTACATGACTGTTTAGTTCCGGAACCTGCTGTAACTGACATTGCTCGTTGTCAGTGTTTATGAAGAACAAGAGCCATGTGCTTTGACTTCTGTGTCTGTCACCAGACTCTATTATTTATCTTAAGAATAGGACTCTTGATGGGTTCGTGCTTAAGGAAAGCAGGACCATCAGGTAATTTATAAAAGCCCAGGTCTCTGGCCCTGCTTAGCAGTTGAGAGTAAAAATAGTGCTTGTATATCGCGCTCTGGATCATTCAATCTTCTACTAGCGCAGACTCATTACGGACCTTAAGAAACGTGGAAACCGCTGATAACAGTATTGGATGAGTACTACTGTTAGATAGCAGTGCAGCACTGACATTAGACGCTCATGATGAGGACTACCTGAGATTAACCGAGTTAACCAAAACACGGAACTGGAGTAAGCCAAAACCCAGATGTAGTCAGCTCAGGTTCCAAATTATTACCCATGCACCCGTGGTAACTATTAAAGACGCATGCATTCCACCAAAACCCAGAAATCAAGTTAGCCCGTTTAGATTTAGACCTGCTTCTCCGCGGTCTCGGTAGTAGCAGCAACAGGTCCATCTTTCTCGGAGTGGGCAGCGATCTTTAGGTTTCCCTCAGCAATCTCCCGTTCGAGCTCCTCGAGTCTGCTGCGCTTATTGAGCTTGCGCCAGGCAGGAAGGCCACTGTCAAAGAGTTCGTCCATTTCCTCGAGAGTGAAACCCTTGGTCTCGGGAGCTGTAAGGAACATGTGAATGAACGCTGCGGTATTGAAGGCGGCGAACTGTAAGAACTGTCAGTTGACTATTCACGGTTTCAAGATCTCCACTCAAGGTTCACGTACGACCATGTACATCTTCCAGTTGATCGACCACAGCAGAGGTGGGACGAAAAGAGCAAGAAGACAGTTCCAGATCCAGTTCGACGCGGTAGCGAGAGAGACAGCCTTGGCGCGAACCTTGGCCGGATAGATTTCCGCAGGGTAAGTCCACGAAGTAGGACCGATGGTTGTCGCGAAAGAGCAGACGAAGAGGTAGGAGAGGGCGATGATCGCTTTACCAACGGCGGGATGGTCGGACACAGTCCAAGAAATGGCATCCAGCTTGGGGTCTGTATGAGGGTTGGGCTTGCCAAACCCAGCCTGTAGGCCTCCTTCAATGTACAGGAAGATAGCCTGCAGAGCAAAACCAATCAGGATGGCAGGACGACGACCGAATTTGTCCAGGTAGAGGATGGCGGGCAGGGTCAAAGCGGTATTCAGGATATACTGAATGGAAGCGGTCAGGAGAGGGCTTCCAGTTCCAGTACTCTGCATAATATACACGATGTAGTACATCATGACGTTCATACCTGTAGCAGCCAACCATTAGTTTGTGCCGCATCTTATTTTAAGGTCACGATCCACTCACCGCACAACTGAGACCACATCTGCAAACTCATACCAAGGAACACACGCTTGACAATGCGAGGCTTGATCAGTTCCTGGTAGCTAGTAGACGCCTGCTCACGCTCCAGAGCCAAAGCCTCCTCGATTTCCCGATATTGAGCCAGAACCTTCGGATGGTTGACGTCCCCGTTTCCATGAAGGTTTGCAAGAACCTCCATAGCTTCCTCCCAGCGGTCTTTGCTTGCAAGCCAACGGGGCGACTTGGGGAAGAAGAACATGCCGACGAAGAGGATAAAGCCAGGCACCATCTGGATGCCCCAGGGAATGCGGAAGGCAGCGGTACTCTGAGTCGGGTTATCGGGACCACCATCGACATTGCTAGCACCGTATTGCTTGTCAATCGTCAGTGAAATATGTCTCCGTATGGGAAAAGAAGCTGGACACTGACGATGAAGTACTGGATAAGGATACCCCAGGTGATGGCCCACTGTTGGAGGGATATAACGCGGCCTCGAATTTCCTTTGGGGCGATCTCTGCCTGGTAGACTGGAACCATAGCCGAGGCGATACCGACGCAAAGACCAGCAATGACACGACCGACGACGAGGAGAGCGATGCCATTGGAGGCAGTCATGAAGCTAAACCAATTAATTGACAGGATAGATGCAGATATGCGGTTAACCTACATGGAGCCAAGAATCCACAGGAGAGACGAGAACTGGATTGTGGTGACACGAGAGTAGCGATCCGCAAAAAAGCTCGAGCACAGAGCACCAATAAGCGAGCCAAAGGGCATGGCACAGGTGATACCACCCTACTATTTGTTAGGGGAAGGGGATCGAGATAGAGAGCTGAATGAAACTTGCCTGCTTATACTGCCCACCGCCAACGCGGAAGTAGTTCACATACGCTTGAGTTCCCAGGACACCTGCGATTGTCAGACAGATGCTGACCAGAAGAAGAACAAAGAACTAGACTTGCCACTCATGGAAGAAATATCATTCCCAAACAAATATCCGCCTGGGGAGAGTCAGTCAGGCGTCAACAAGCGATTCTAGGCAGGGAGATCCTCACCCAAGGTGATGAAGCCACAGAGAAAGTAGACATTGTAAAACTTCTTCATATTTGCAGCCAGCCGTCAAAAGAAGCTTCGTGAGACAGACCAGCCACTGTGAGAGGAAGGAGAAAGTTGGGGAAAACAAAGAGAGGCCAAGGAGAGAAGAAGTATCGAAGATGCGAGTACCCTAGAGCAGTTAAATACTTCGAAGCCGGCACGTGAATACAACAGTCCCAAAGTCGCCTGATTCATCAGCCCCAGGGTGAATGCCACCAACGATTGGACCACATCCATGGAGCACAGCAACATCCCAGTACTACCCTCAGAACGATGTACCAGGAATCGGACCAAAGAGTGCAAGTCTCTGGACTAGTACGACCCTGGCCAAACGCCACCAACATCTTGTGGACGGGAGCACAAAATCGAGGATTGCGATGTGCGGATAGGCTGGTACTTGGATCATGGGGGCTGTCGCTCAAGCATTTCCCCCGCAATCTACCCAAGTTTACGTGTCGGATTTAGGCTTGACTGGCCTAAAGGAGGAGCTTAGGACTCTGGATGGATATGCCAGCATGGATGTTAGAATAATATGACCTATCCACGTGGTGAGCTGTCTTTGCAACCCTGCTGCTTACCCCAGACACAGAACAGACAAAAAAAAGCAGAAGGCAGATAGGGCCCTCTTCATCTCCATCACATCCCCCATTTCACTACTTTATCAGGAATAAAGTATTGGCCATGGACCCTTCCATTAGCTCCAAGTGTTGGAGATGGGAAACACTGACCTGCGCGGGGAAATAGACACCGAGAAGCGACATGCATCCCAATCCTCCCAATCTATCTCCTCCACCCACGGCCTGACTATGACTATGGATAATGGATCGGCACAGAGCAGACTCAAGCACGGACTGCCTTGTCACTGACCAATTACCCTGACAAGCCAAGGTAATCCGCTGAACGCTCGGGTTATTGGCCGACGAGAGACAAAGAGTGCAACCTCGACTCGAGGATGGCGCGTGATAGGTGGAAGTTGCAGTCATCCATGGAGTTATGATCCAAGAATCATGGCTCAATGTCACGGTCTCATTCTCGCATGGCATCTGCATCAGCCGGCGTGCTTGGCTTCCCACGTTTCCTATTTCAATGCGGAGGGGAGATTTGATGGACATATGACCGGGTTGATCGGATGCGATATTTCAAGCATTAATATTGTGTTTGTTCATGTATATACAGGTATTGCTCTTCATCTATATACAAGAAAATAAAAGAGACTAAATAATAGAAATCAAACGACACCAAACGCCGCTCATGTCGATATTTCCAGTTTCATCAAACATGTCATGATTCGTTTACAAGAATCCCTTCAGCACGTCAACCAATATTGAATTGTCGTCGGGACGATCCAGAAACTCGGCCAGCGAACGACTCGTCAATTTACTGCTCAGAGCTCCTCCCAGACTGCTCAAGTTCAGATTCTGCAGTTCTGATAGCAGACTGCTCGTGCCTTCCGACGACGATGAGTCGGTGATGTTCATCTGGTCGAGGATGTTTGTCCCGTTCTTGTTGAAAATTCCCCGGAGGGTGTTGATCAGCAGTCCGCCGATAGGAATCTTCGCGCTCAGGGTCAGATTCCTCATCACATTCGTATAATATGGCACCTCTACGCCGTCATAAACGACCGATTTGCCAACCGTGTTGAGAGTCAGATATCCGTTGGGGAGGGAGTCTTTCTGGCTCTGCAGGACGGGTCCAAGGTTCTTCAGCACAGTTCCAAGATCGATTCTGCCGCGGACGGGATTGGAATGGTTGCCCGGTCTTAGGATGAGGTTATCGATCGTTGCGTTGCCGATGACGAGATCTCCGCTCTTAAGGTCCAAGACCGTTGTGCCCTCCCAAGTGTTAGTGATGCTTGACAACGGATCATACTATTGACTCACGATTTCCAAAGTCATGACCGAGGGGTTGGGCAAAGTGGCGTTGGCGATCAGGTTGGTACCGTCTGATTCAGGAGGCAGAAGCAATTGCGACCCTTCGATGGCAAATCCGGCGAAGCTATTCAGGGCTGAGCAGGTCAGCAAGCGATTTCGGTACTTATACAAACGACTCGCTTACTGTTTTGCTTGATCGTCTTGTCCATCGTCACACGAGATTTAAGTTTGCCCAGATATGACATGGTAGTCCCCTTCAAAGACAATGGTGCATGTTCCTCAAACACCACATTGTGCACATATTTAGCCCACTCATCCGCATTGAGCGGAGTGAATTGATTGGTGACTCCCAAAGTGGTGTTTCCCGAGATGGTTGTCCCATTGAGGTACAACTTGGCCCAGGTGCTGTTTCCGGGCTCGTCCCGGTTGAAGAGGTCTAGAGTGATAGGGTCAATTCGCACTGGGAGACCGATGGGCAATTTGAGTGCAGACTGCATAGTGAGGATTACCGAGTCTGGACGAGGTTGCATGACCTTCGCATCGACGAGAACAAGTTTGGAATTGTCGACAACTCGTTGAGAAACGGCGGGAAGAATCACCAAGAAGCTGTTCTAATGTCAGCAAGGTCACATTTGTTGTGAACGTGGGCGCCGGGGCGGAAAGACGAACAAGACTGGGAGGATGATAGCGAGGAAAATGATCGAGAAGAAAATATAACAACACCAGAACCGGGCCCAGTGGCGACGGATGGCCTCTTTCTTCGTTCTCTGTTTCTTTTCCAGCGATAAAGCTGTCTCGACATGTTCGATCTCGCACCCATCTCCATTGGCCGGGGGTAACGGCCCTCGATGGATACCGAGGGCATACTTGGCCCCTGCAGCGCTGAGATAGGAGGGCTTCTCTTCCATCTCGGCCATGGTGGCAGTGATACGAATGGCAAGAGTCTAAAGATAGACTAGACCTTGAAATCCGGGGTAGGCGATAGGAATGGATATAAATGAAGAAGACGTGTTGGAGGTGAATCCGAAGATCTTCGCCTCCAAGCCCGTCAACCTCAATCTACCCCATGCTCGATCCGCACGAGAGTCATAGCCGATTGCGGGCCACACGATAATTTCACTTTATCGACTAGCTCCGAGTCAAATTGAAATATTTGTTATTTCCTGCGCCGTTTCGCTTAGCTCTGGGCCCAAGTGCCCCCGGGCCTTGCTGTGTTGTATTGAGTTTGGCCACTTTTGTAAAGACTTAAGCCCTTTAGGGGGTTCCCTCCGCATGATCGACACTGCGACTTCGGCATCTCCCCCTGCAGCCAATCCCGGCGATTGATTAACAGTTCACATGCGGCCATTGGGATGAGGATCACCGCAAACTATTAAAGAACCGCGGTTGTTAATCATTACTGATAAGAACTAGGAATAACAAGTCAGGTGGATGGGGGGAAACAGTACGAAAGTGGCTTCATTGTTGGGTCGTTTCGACTCAAGCTTTGCCCGCGAGTCCCACAGACACTGGAGAAGTCCGAAAGTTGGGGAAACGGAACTCTCCCAGATTAGGGGGTGGATATGCGGGGGATGAGAAAATGACGATAATCGTCGGATCAGAAGAATGGGCAACTGCAGAGGTCTGCATGTGCTCTGAGATCATTTCTTCAGTGACCTGAGATGAAAGAGCTGAAAAGTGTGTGGTGTGATGATCGCATGAGGCTTCAGGTTGTCTCATTCTAATTCCACAGTGAAGTTTCCTGAACCCTTGCAGCAACGCCATCACTCAACACTGGGAGACTGGTTTACAATTAACCTCTTCAAATATTTTTCTGGGGTAAAGAACTACAGCATTGCGTCAAAATGTCCCTCGACGAAAAGCTCCCCGAGGCAAAGTCACAAACACCCACCACCAACAGCATCAAGTCAGAGACTCATCCTATCGATGCGCTGGATAACCTCGAAATACTCCCCCAAATCCTCCAAGAGGGCATCCTCTTCGCTGGATCAGGGTCAGCGCTCCTCCTACAAGCAGCCCTGCCCGAGATTCGCAACGATCACGACAAAGCCAGCAACGGCCCCAATCTAGCCACCGAGCTGGGCGATGCCTTGCAAGCAATGCTAAGCTACTTCTCCTGCCTGGTCTTTGGCACACGAGAGGAAAAGAAGACGCTGCTCGAGATGCTTAGTCGAGGACAGCCTCCTCTCCGCGGCAGCGAGCATTACTACGCCGCTGCGCCCGACGTCCAGCTCTGGATCGCGGCGACACTCTACGCCACGGCAACAGACTTCTACCAGCGCATCTATGGCCGGGTAGACTACCGTACGGCCGAAAAGGCCTACGCGGAGTTTGGTCTTCTAATCCACGCTTTGGGCCTGCCTTCAGGCGTCTGGCCCGAGACGCGCCAGAAATTCTGGAAATACTGGGACGACCATATCGAGCGGTTGACGGTCACGCCGGACGCGAACAAGTTCGCCAAAGATCTGCTGCATGACAAGGCTGTGCCGCGGTGGGTGCAGATGCTCAAGCCGTTTCTGCGGGTGGTGACGATCGAGATGCTGCCGCCGAGGATTCGAGAGGAGTATGGGCTCAAGTCTACGATGGGGTCGAGGGGGTTGTACCGTAGCACGATGGGGTTTTCGAATGCGGTCTATCCTGCGCTGCCGGTGTCGATGCGGTCCTATCCATTGCGGTACTATCTGAATGAGTTGAGGAAACATTTGAAGGTTGTTTGATCGGGTCATGTCCTGTAGATACTCCATGTGCTCTAACAATATTCCAGCAATGAATCTGCTTGAAGGATCCTATTCCTATCCTCTCGTCAACCCCCAGACCTCACTGATTCCACAAGCCTGCACAGTTTCGCTCGAGTAAGAGAAACAAAAGACATTGATGCAAGTGCACTTTATCCCAATTTTATGAAAAGCAATCAAGAGTCATCCGTATATGCACATATATATCCATGAGAATTCATCACTCATATATACCCATGACCCCATAAAATCTCTACGTCAACGACGCCAACAACCCACCCAGCAACTTCTCCACAGCCGAAACCAGCTGCACACATGTCAGCATACAACCTTATCAAGAAAGGAATAAAGCAAACATACCGGCGTCGCATCCCCAATTAAGGTCGATGTCTCATTCACAAATGTGGGTGTCAACAGCGAGTGCGCGTTATCAATCACATCCTGGAGTTTGTTGACGTTATCGCCTGAGAGCAACTTGGCGATGTTGGACGGGTTGTCGCCGCCCAGGAGCACGGCGCCGCCTTTGACGATGGTTTGGAGGTCGTTGAGGGTGTCCTCGCTTAAGAGCTCTTTGACGCCGTTGAGGATGGTAGGGAGGTCGGAGAGGAGGCCGCCTGTAGATTGGGGAGCTGGTGCGGCCACTGGGTTTGGGTTTGGGTTTGGGTTCGGGTTGGCGAGGGCGAGGGGAAGGAGAGGGAGGAGGAGGCTTGAGAGACGCATATCTGTCAGGGAGTGGTAGCTTGTGTTGTTGTTGTCTGTTTGATGTAAGAAAAGAAGTGTCTGAGTGGTTTGGAGAACAGTAGATACTCCTCTCGACCAGAGGTAAGTATATGTATTTGCTATCTGCAGTTAGTTAACTATCATGAATACGAGATCTCACATTGCAAGAAACAAGCATCATGATTACCCCGCTATCTACTGTGAAATCCAGCTCCATCGCCATCAGCTTCATCAAACATGCGCTAGGCCTATCTATGGAGTATGCCAGGAGTAAATCCCCGATTCGACATGTCTTGGTCCCATCCAGAGTCTAGCCCTGCAGCTCTGGATCTGGACAAGTACTTCCGAGGCTGTAGATATTTCACTCGGCCCTTACTTCATCGTCTTACCAAGCCAACCTAGGATAATGACTTGGTAGAAGTGAATCCGAAGATAAAGACGTCAATCTCTCAGTATTCATGTGATCAAGGTTCAGTCCGTCTCCAGCCTCCGAACTCCACTCCCCACAGTTGCCTCCCTGCCGCAATGCATTCCCTTTTCGGTAGCTTGACGCTGGTCCCTGGATGATGTGGAGATAACCCCAAGACATTGACCCGAATATACGCGGTTTTCATTTACATAGATTAATGGTTCAGGGTCTTTTGAGCCACATACGTAGATATGTCAATCTTTATTCATCCCCGCGTCTGGTTGGGTTCTACTTTATAGTACTTGGATTCGCGGTGAGGATCACAGGTCTGGATTATCACGTAGTCTCGAGTGGATTCGACCATGGTGAAGCTACTCAGGCTAGAGCGATGGGACCGTTGATCGTTGACAATTCGAGTGTAGAGACAGTTAGGGACCTCGGGATCGGAGACTCATGTGAAAGTCTGTCTATTCTTCTCAAGAATTGGCGCAATCTCAACTGTCATTATTCTATTAGGCACAGGATGAACAACTAAGGTAGTCTCAGTGTACTCCGTATTGCTCAATGCATGCTATCATCATGCCCGATTCTATTGTCTACCCTGTTGTAACCAGTATGTCTTGTCAAAGAGCGCATGAATTCTCCGCATCTCCACTAAAGCTTAACCGAAGAGCTATACCCGTGGATATTCGACTAAACGTGCCATTTTATTACCCAACAGACTAAACATCTAGTATCATCCAAAGCATAGACTAGTTCACAGTCATAGACATCATCCATATTCCGTACTTTCGTAACATTGCCACTCGTTCCTTGATTTTACCTCCATCGATGTGGACCGCTGATCACATTCACATTCACATTCGCTCGTCCCTCACAGAACTAACGCCAACCCCAGAACCCCCATTCCCAC
>NW_020798327.1:0-36114 GCF_002237265.1 Aspergillus thermomutatus
TAGTGATCGTTGGTAGTTGTATACCATCTACCATTGCCAAGTCGTGGTATATGGTAGTTGGTCACGTGGTTGTCAGCAAAACAGTTCAGTAGGGAACTATTGTGCTGCTCCTCTGCAGAACCCTATCTGGATTAAGTATTTCTCCTAATCACTCAGTGATTGCTCCGGTATTGATTGGTGATCGATGTTTCCTTCATTTCTGCCTATCACATCCGCCTTGTGTCAGTGCGGCGGTGTTGGTGCTGTAACAGAAATATAGATCTAGCTATAGGTATTATAAATATACTAGAGCAGGTATTAAACTATATTAATTAAATAGAATAAATATATATCTAATTAGAATCTAAGGTAGTGTACTAGTAGAGTATATCTCCTAATTTTTAAGAGTAGTAAACTTGTGATAACCGGCAGATCAGGCAGAAAAGACGAACGTAATCATTTCTTGTTTGAGTCCTATCACGAGAAGAACAAAGGTGGAGAGGGAAGGGAGAAGGTGAGAGGACCGAAGGTGGTGGTGGGTGGTATGAGACCTCCACCAACCCTAGCCCTGAGCCCTGAGCCCTTCCCTTCCTAATGCAGCTAACTACGTGCAAAGGGAGACTACATCAGAGACTACAGAGTCAAGCGCGGTGCTGCACGCAGGGTCATCACATCTTGTCTACCTTTTAGCTATACTGACTTAATCTGCTTTCAAGTTATAAATGTGATTATAGCTGTAAACCACCCTAAACACACCTCCACCCATATAAAGTTAATAATATTAATGCCTTAAACAACACGCATAAGTGTTCTTTATGTTGTTGTTATAGATCTCTGAAGGGACTGTCCAGACCAAATTTTATGCTCTAGGATGGCAAGTCTTCTTGTTTTCCATTATTTATGCTAAATTCCTTGCAAGATAATGCCACGATCCTCATGGACACATTGCTATCAATTGCCCCGGATACATTGGCTTATCACACTGACAGTGATCGCGCAATGACTACTTGCGGGCCTCTCGGTTTCCTTCTATAACTGCCTCCACATCTACTCCTACTGCTACATCCGCGTCTGCTCATCCAATTCCAACTACATCTTTAGCAACTACTCACTATGCATCACTACGGGCTCTGCTACTGTTATGGAAGTCAATGTAAGTGACATAGGCTCAGGTTTTGGCATAGTTCCCCATTGACTACAACAGTCTGAATTAGACAAGGTTAATATTATTTAGTACATCACCAGAAGCCAACAACAAAGAAGAAAAAGCAAGTTGAAGCAAGCAGCAAGGCGCAAGGCCTCGCGAGACTTCCTCACATATGGAATCGGTCTTTGTGTGCGATGGGTTTTGAGGACTGGGGCGAAGTCCCAATCTGAGGTGGCTTCAGAGGAGACAGAGGACTCGTTCAACAGTGATGAGCATTTTGGACTTGCGCTGATTTTTGCCTACTTCCAGCTTATCAACCACTGAAACTGCGGATGGAAGTGCAACACCACTCACGTATCCTTCTCATGCTGCTGGTATTGGCGGCGCCTTGTTCTATTCTAATATCTTCCCCAAACACCAAGTCTAAATAGGCGATGCTCAGTAACAAGACGGTCAAGTTCATTGATGTACCTACTGCGATCTCAGTCCACAATCGGTATGCAACAATAAACTCGCGGTAGTTTCTGTAAATATGGCCTGTTGCCATGGTAGAAAGCCGCCAGGAGGAGAGAATATTATTCGATATTCGAAGAGTGTTTAGACGCGTTGGAGATATCGCGCTGGACTTGCGAAAAGTCTTATGCAATGTCAAGGGGCCATGGGTACGTGGCTCGGTGGCCATTGTGCTAATGTTTGTCACTCAGGTGCATGCATTACAAGAAAGAAATGGAGCAAGTAAGATACATTTGAAAATGGAAGTCCAATACCACCCACTTATTCCTCTCATGCCGCTGGTATTTGGCAGCGTCTTCTCCCAATATCCGTTAAAGGTGTCAACCATTTCTAGCTAGTAGAAATAATAGTGCAGCAGATATCCAACAATATCCATATTTCCAAAATTTGTCCAGGAAACGCAGAGGGCCGCAAGTGCTTGCCAAACTTAAAGGCTCGTGGTACGCACGATAAAGTGCAGCGCCTGAAAGAAAAATTCGAGCTTTCCCAGACCCGCGGCATAGTTCAGTGGCGTCATCGACTTGCAACAGTGCTGTTCAATATCGGCACCATACTCGTTGAGAAGCAGCCCAAGCACTCGCGTTTGCCCATGTTGTAGTGCGTAACAAATAGGTGTGTGAAACCCTTCGTCGCTGGTTGGTATAATTGAGCCGATTTTTGCGCTGATGTCGCCTGGCTTCGCCGCCAAAGATCGTCTGACGACATTCTTGAGTCCCTAACACGCACCAAACGCAAGAGCGCTGTGTTGCTGGTAGTCTGCGTTATATCGGTGCAGGTATGGGTTCATGATGCTGAAGGTGTGTTGATTTGTGCGGGCGAACGCGTTAAGCCACGCTTGACTCTCGAGGTGCTTCGCTATCTCGAGCAAAAGCTCGGTGGGTACTCGATACCACGCGACATGGAAGCGCTCCTTCCACAATCCATGCTTGGATCCTGTCTTCTGGCTCGAGACTTTCGATGCAATCATACCAGGTGGTGATTGTTCTTGGCAAGCCGTTCAAGGCACTCGACCAAATGCTGGATTCAGCTCATCCAGTGTTAGTTTGCGGACCTCTCCACTCAACTCTCCTGATGGGAATGGAGATCGTGGGAGATCTCCCTTCAGAATTGCTATCTTTGCCACTCGCATGGGGCCAGAAAGAACCAAGTCATAAGAAGTGTTTCTGACTCTTGCCTTGTGCTAGATAAAACGTCCAGTATGTCTTCATTTCGCCTACCAGGTGAATGACATTGTCTCTGGCGCCGATAATTATGAGGTCAGGCTGCCTCGTGCCCAGCACATTGCTTCCTCCCCCTCAGCGGAACCAGTATCAAAATGAAGAAGAAGTATACGAACGTTGTCTCTCCCCACGGAGGGCACAGAGTGAAAATAGTTGTATGAAGGCACTTTCTCCAGCTGAAACATGGCGAATGTTGGGCAACTGGCTCAGAAGCTGAAAGAATGCCAAGGGTCGCATGGGGATCTTGAAACTGCGGAGGGTCGCGTCAGTATTAACAGTGAGTGACCTGACATCGTGTAGTAGAGGATATGCTGAAGTGTCTTGTTTCGTGAGATGCACTAAGTGGGTTATAAGTTTTGCCCACTAAAGTTCTGCAACTGTGCCCTCGTTAATATCCCAACTCCATACTCAAGTGGTGGGTAACTTCGGAGATTCTAAACACTCCACATCAAGATCCAGCTCAATCATCGATCTGTCACAGTGTGACAATTATTAGGTCAGGCTGCCTCATGCCCGGCTCAATTGCTTCCTCCCCCTCAGCGGAACCAGTATCAACATGAAGCCCAATCTCTGTTGCTATCGTCTGAAAGTTCATTATTCGTTGCGCTTCCTGAAGTTAAAGGGCGATTTGGGTTCTGACTGTGTATGATTTGAAAGTCGAGTTCGAGCTCAGCAAGGCAGTCATCGAGAGCCTTCTCCACCACGTCGGGGTGATGCTGGCTGTTCCATAGCTTGGATGTCTGCAATTGTTAGAATGACACAGCAAGGCGATTGTGTTGATTGAGCCCGACATACGATGAAGAGGTCCTCACGCTTGAGGCCGGGGATGTCCTGGAAGGCTCTCTTGATACCCTGGGCGACTTCGCGCTGGTTTTGGTAGCTTCGGCTGTCAGTGTATATTATAGACGGATTCGGAATCATTGTAGAACCTACATAGTCGCGAGATCCTGTATCAAATTAGTGGATCATACTTCAGATAGTGTATTATCCGGGTTATGTGTACGTACCAGGTGACGGTAACCAGCCTTCAGGGCATGGTAGACAGCCTCACCGACTTGACCGGGGGCAGATTGCCAGGTACCGAAACCCAGCTGACTGTTGGCTCAGGGTCAGCTATTGACTTTCGCACTTCCAAGGACGAGACGGAATCCAAACATACGGGATCTGAGCACCAGTGTTGAGGGTGACCTTCTTTCCGAGAGACATCGTGATGGGAGTGTGGGGTGAATGGGTTTGAAGGGTATCAAAAGCGACGCAAGTAGAAAGAGAGAATGCCAAAGGAGACGAGGCGAAGGGATGGAATTACAGAGGAAGAGGAGGATAGAAATAAGGAACAGCTTTGGAGCTCGCAGTTGCTCCGGTGGGGTGGGATGGGAACCTTGACGGCAGCCGGCCTGCCTCAAGACGTGAAAGTTTGGCCTGGTCGCGTCCACTACTCCTCATTCGAGGCCATTGCCATATTGACCAGTAATAAGAATCCTATCATCGTCCTCGATGGGTAACTCCAACCCCCGCCATGCCCCACTGAGGGGTTTTAAATCTTTCCAGCGTGGGATGTCGTGTTTCGATGACATATGGCCTATCTGGAGTTGCTTGATTGTCATCGGAGTATCTCATCAGTGGTAGCTCTCAGTCATCAATCAGGGTAGTTGTCGTACACTAACTCTGTACCCTTGACATTTTCCACCAGATCGTTTCTTCGTCGACAATAACATAACCATTCTGGTGGAAAATCGGGGGAATCGGCGGAGGGGGAAATGGGGATGATGTCACATCGGCAGACATTCCTCCGCTCCCAGATCCCGTGATTCGCGGCAGACAGGAATTAACCGCGCTGGTCATGTGATCCGCACGGATAATTTCCCTTTTAGGTCTCCTTCTTTCTCCCCTCCATGAACCAATCAGTGCCTCGGCTTTCCCTTTTGTCCATTCGGTGCTTCTCCGTTCCTCTGCTGTGTTCATTATCCGCATCCTCCAGGTAAAATTGGTTAATTCCTCCTGTCAGCGTGTCAGTCTTTCATAGCTGGAAACACTCGTTTCGAGCAGACAGTCATCGCTTCCCTCAGAAAAGAGGCGTCTATACTCCGTAGAGTGAGACAGATACGGTCGTTGGGAGATCTCCAGCTCACGTTGACGAGAGGCGAATGCCAGAAAGGCTACAAACTACTCCGTGCGAATGATTGGATTGATCTTCAAATTCTCAATGTTACTATAACATAGCCAATTATCAAGTTCCCTTTCTTCCAGGCACTCCCCAAGTACCAGGGAGACCAATACTTGCCTGCGCTGTTGACATTTCCGGATTTCGTCCCGGTCCTGGCAGCCTAGCCAGTATCTTCGGGCCCGTTCCGATGGACATGAGCTCCCGAAATCAGTTGACGCGTGCCGATGTGATACCTAGACCCCGACAATTCGCTAGGAATCATTTTAAGAACTGGAAATAGCCCTGTGCATCTCAACCCGTATGTTAGACTATCTATCGTTCGATGCAGCCGGTTCGGGATGCCAACATCAGTGATAGGATGGATTAGCAATTCATTATTGCATTTTCAACCGCGTGACCCAAGACAACAGAAAGCTCAAAGAGGAAGCTCCAAGAAGTGTATGAGCAGTGCCGCCATCATAGCAGGAACTTAAGTACAAGCAAAGCACAGGATTGCGCATGCTAGTTCCAGCAAGATGTAAGAAGTAGTGTTCTAGGCAGCTACTACCCCAACACCAAAAGGTTCCAATGACGATTCCAAGAGGAATCGTCAGCCTAGAACATGCTTATATTACCCCAACCCCCTAGGCCTCGCGGGCCCCATGACACAAGACCACATTGTGGGACAGATTAAGCTCTGTTAAACTCTCTTAGAATGACAGCCGGCAGACACTTACATCTTTACTGACTTCTATAGTTGCTGTAACCGCTATAAGCTTATACTATTGCCATGTAATGTGGCATCTTAATGCTTATAACTTCTGTAAGGTAATGCCCTATTAGTACTAAGCCCTAGCCCTGAGCCTGACGCTAAGCCTAAAGTGAGATCACATGCGCAGCACAATCTTTTCCCAATGTCATGTGACTGTAACCTACCTGATTGGGTAAAGGGTGTCGCAGTCCCACTCTCTGGGCATGTTGATGCTCTCTGGCTCCCACCGCCACCTACGTGAATCTTGACCTTCAGGGAGAAAATGCCACCATGCCTCTCATGAGCTTATCTGTAGACACAGTTTCCTATAAATTATAATTACTGAAAGTTTTGAATTCCCTGTTATGTACTCATATTACCCATTATTCCATTCACAGGGTCTTGCTTTGCTTAGGTCTACTCACAAAGTACACACAGTACTTGTGGAGATAATCTAATGCTAGTCCATCTCCCTGTTGATTTGAAAGCTCGAATTATATTAGCCAAAGAAACGATGTAACCCTGTGGCTTACAGTGTACTAACAAGGATTCCAAGGTCTAGAGCTATCAGCTATCAGCATCTTTTATCTTGTTTAGAATGTGTGGTCTCTGGAAACCTCCGCATAATTCATACTATACATGCATCTAACTCGGGTAGAATCATAGAAAGCCAGTATGATTCTCTGAGGCTGTGTCCACAAGGATCAGGACGTCAGACGGTCAGAGACTAACTGCTAGCAAGCTTTGAGCTTTATCCTTTAGGAGAGACTCAGAGACTCAGAGGCTGAGAGGCTTAGAGGCTGAGAGGCTACGATTAATATATTGATATTAAGACAATAACTGGAGGCCCTAGGCTTCGATATCACTCATTCTATCTTATTCCAGAATCGGAAATAGGGTCTGTTACCTTACCCGACCTTATATCGCCTTAGCACGCTGTTTAGGCAGAATTAACATAATCATTGAAGCTCACTCATCGAATATCCTAAAGCAAACCTAGAGGGGTTGCACATATTTTATTCCAGATATCCAGAGAATTCACGTCTCCTCAGCTATTTTGCAACGCATTTTATCAATCTTGCCAAAGTATTGTAGCATTGAGGCACTGAGCTCCCAAATGGAATGGTAGAATGTGATTGGGTGAGGTCGTATTCAAGAAATGAACCCGTCAGATCCGAGTCAGGCCAATCTGGAACTTAATGTGGGTGGGGGCGGCTGTGAGCATTAGCTCCTGACCAATCGCAATTTGATATTCTTGGCCAGGGCGCATGACCAGCCAGTAAAAGCGAGAGAAGCAGACCCATCACCGCCAGAAATGGCCAGGAATTAAGGCTGGGCGTATGATTGCACCAATTGGCAGACTTCTTGCTGTGGGGCGGGCCACTTGGCGGGTGCGGCGTTGCTTTTCCAAATTTTCCCTGGTTCTTTGAGTAGCTCGTTTCTGGATGTATTACGCAGTAGATAGACCACCTCTTACTAAGGCAAGGCAAGGCGGGTTCTTAACCTTGTCTCGAGGAGGATGGAAATGCTAGTCTACCTTGTAGTTGGCCCTGCATGACAGGGGTGATTATGGCGATGACACCTCGCATGGCCGTCAGTTGACCTGTCATTCTTATTCTGAATTTTCTTTCCGCTGGATGTTCTTCTCACTTGATCCTCCTGGAATAGGAAACGAAACAGACATTGGCGCTGACAATGTCAAGAAGACGGCTGTCCAGATGGCCTGCCCGCCGGACAGCAATCACAACTTGCGCGGCGGTGATTTGTCTTTGGTTCTTGAGCGTAACGTTGTATTCGCGGGAATATTTCGCGCTGGAGCCTGACGGTGAGTTTGCGCCCCTCTCCAAATAGGCCACAACTGACTAGCCAGAAATCGAGCAAAATCACCATTCCGTGACGCAGCAACTCGCAGACATCACCAAGACATACTCATCCAACAGCAGTATTGCGCTGGTGCTAGCCGCGACACAATCGGAAGATCTCTCCTGGCTGCTGGAATACTGCCGTGATCAGTGCGTCATCCTCCACCTAGTTCGAACCCCCAGTCATATACTGATGTCGAGATGAAACAGCGACGCCATCCCCTTCATCTACACCACCGACCCCAAACCCTCTCCGCACCTCCTCGTCCCTCACACCACCCGCGGCCGCGAAGCAGCCGCCTACCTCTCCTACGTCGTCGACTTCTACGACCAACTACCCCCCTACACCATCTTCATCCACGCCAACAAGGACCAATGGCACAACGACCTCTTCGGCTCACACACCAGCACCGCACTGCGCAATCTCCGCCTCGAAGCCGTCGCCGCACAGGGCTACGTCAACCTCCGCTGCGAACACAACCCAGGCTGTCCGACAAACGTGCACCCCTGGTCCCCGACGCAGATCGATATCGACAAGGACGATATCCGCGCGCACTTCCCGCAGGTGTACCAGACGCTTTTTGACGTCGGCGCCGAGCGTGTCCCCGAGCACATCGGGAATGTCTGCTGCGGGCAGTTCGCGGTGAGCAGGGAGCGGATCCTGCAGCGCCCGAGGCGGGATTATGAGCGCATGTTGGCCTGGGCGGCGGAGACGAAGCTGACGGATAGCTTTGGGGTGGGGTGGGTTTTTGAGAAGGTCTGGCATGTGGTCTTTGGCATGGAGGATATCTATTGTCCGCGCTTTGAGCAGTGTCGGTGTGATGTGTATGGGTGGTGTGGGCCGTTGGCCGATGGGGAGACACTGCAGGCAGTGAGGGTGCAGACCTAGCTGGTTTGGTTATGTATTTGTCGTATAGTATTGCTGGATACGAGGACCTTATAGATGACTTGGATATCTCACGTACTCGGAAACGGAATAGTGCATTCATCATGTTCATGTTGCGAAGAAACTGACGGAAGCACACAAACTTGCCTAAACAGGAGATCACCGTCTAGGAACAATCGACTATTATTACCTGCCTACCTCGTGACGGGATGGCGGATAAGTTGTTCCAAGGCTGGCTACGTTCTTGATATTTGTAGCGGATACGATTCTATCAGATAAGGCTGAGAAGGATGGTCATGTCGAGAAATGGGTGGGTATCCAGGAGAGTATCAACTTCCTCCAGGGATTTGCAGGGTGAGGTGGTTGGGGGGGTTGACCCCTTGGTTCGTACACGAGCTTGGTACCTGCCAATAACATTTGCGTATTGTCTACTTGCATACAGCTTATGTGGACATTCATAGATCAAATCATTATTCGTGGTTGATCGGCTGCTGGTGATTGCTCATTCCTCCTCCATCCAGCTCATATACAGGCGTTTGGGGCCTTGTTTTACCGGTCCCCACCTCGTATACATTCCCGCTGTTTAGCATCGGCACATCCATCTCGGACGGGGGAGGCCGTGGCGCTGGGGGTACTATATGATGTAAAAATAGCGTGGGATCGGAAGTGACTCTCCGGTGGGACACAGAGGCCGAGGATGATGGACCGGACCCAGGAAGTAATGTCGCAGGAACAGACATTCTCTCGGACCCGGGGAGCAAAGATGCTAGGACTGAGGATCTCGCGTGTGCGACCGGTAGGGGCGATAGTGGTTTTCGGGGGATACTCCTCTCCACGTCCTCTGGGGGAGGCGTGGGTTCTGGAGTCGGCTTTTCTGTCTTGGTAGCAAGGCCGCTGGGAGCTGGTGTTGGCGTTGTGGCAACTGCTGGTACTACTTTTTCTGTCCGTCGATTCTGCTGGCGCTTGCGACGGCGGATGAACAGCCAAAGGAAGAAGAAAATAAGCAGGACGACGATCACCACTGCCACGGCGATTCCGGCTTTCGCACCGGTGCTGAGTCCATCGCTGCTGGATGACTTGTTTCTTTCGCCGGTCGTGCAGGAGTACGAGCTTTGGAATACATTGTCTTCTCCAGACCGTTGACTATCCAAACTTGAGCAGTTGAAGGTGCCTGAGCTATGGATTGTTGTCGGTCCCCGAACGGCATCAAGGTTCGAGAACGAGATTCTACCCTCGTCAGGTCTTGTGTGAAGTTCAGGGAGAATATACTTGAACGAACCGATTGAGATCGCCGAAAACTGTCAGCCCCCCTCTGATCTCATCCAGGCCATTGAAAGACAAATCTTTCAGATTTCGATTGTTCTCCACCTTGATGTCTCCTCCAACGGTCTGTAAATTGGACATTGAGATCTGATTGAGCGCATCATTGCTCGCCACGGTCAATGTTCCAGTGATGGTCTTCAGGTCCGACGCTATCAAGGAATTGAGGTTCGAAGTTCCGTCAGCTGTGAGAGGGCCCTGGATTTCCTGAACTCCGTGGAGGTTGATAGTCCCACTCGTAGAGTTCTTGATGGTCACACTACCGCGGACGGTTTGACAGGAGCCGATAGAGTCTGCATCGGCTTGGGATGTAATGTTCGCATTGGTGTTGCCTGATTATTCAGCCGTCGACCAGGTACGGACACACATTTCAGACTTACACCTTGCGTTGGAATCGGAATCCGAATCGTCATCGGCTGCAACGCGCTGCAGCGCTAGGAGCAGACAGAAGAGGAGCGGCGTCATCTGTTATGCCTCGGAGATGGGTATCAGATATTTGCTTCATAGTTTATCTATCATTGAGTAGGAAAGCTCGCATAGATAACTGTCCTGAAGAACATCCATGAACGCAGACCTTGACATCGGGTGTGGCTGAGCCCATGCTCTTGAGGATTGGACCCTAGGGACATCCCGACTTTTTGAACGAATCTCATAGGTCTGCGGGCGGATGGAATTCGGTTTGATGCGAATCAGACGCAGATCAACAGTCGTTAATCAAAGACAGCACTAGCTCCTCTCAGGGTCTGCTCGTCCCAGTTCCCACCGTGGCAAGGAGAGATGCGAGGCCATATTCGCTGACATTATGCTGATGCCTGATCCTTGCATTTCCATTAAACGATATTTGATAAGAACAATCTGCAATGTTTTTATGTTTGCCAGGTGCTTGTGTGACTTCTCAACAAACGAATCTCTCGACAGCCTATCGGAGCATCTCGACAAGACACTGCCCAGGCCCGCTGTGATGCCAAGTCTGGAGTGTGTCAGTGTAATTAACAACTCATGGCCGTAGATAGATAGATAGACAGTACTAGATATAGTTGCGGAAGAGGTGCTCACACTATTCATCATTGCTTGTTAACAGAAGGCCGTCATCAGGACTGCTCCTCATGGATTCGAGTCAAGCCGTCTTCGCGAGCAGTTGCTAGAGCAATGCACATATCCTTGATCTGTCTAGTGCTATTAATAGCAGGCGATTAGAGGCACAGCTGTGACTAGCTAGAATGTCGATGGAAAGGTAACAGGCAACAGAGTTGTCAACCCCTCCGTTGATCGGGTGCTACTAAATTTGAGTGCTGATGCCCATATCCTGAATGGATTCGGCGGTAGAATCCGACAGTATCGACAATGATGACATTCTTTCCTTGTAGTGTAGGAGATGCGATCTAGTGTAATCACATCCATCCAGACCTGTCTTGAGTGATACGATATCCACATCTCAAGAAACTTGTTATCTGCTACTAGTATTTCGCTGCGAAGTGCGAACAACACCTGCTGCATAACTATTTTTATGCTGGATTGCACGCCGCTTACTAACCAACACAACACATCGGCATCTTCCCATCCAGTCAACGGGCCCATACTCTGCTCAACCACTCTTCTATCAGCATCATGGACTACTCCCGCATTATCCTCGCCCTCGTCGTCTACGTTGGTGAGCGTCTCCCGCCCCTCTCATCACCTCGCAACCCTTCTCACTAATCTGATAGCCATCCGCCTTATCTACAACCGCTTCTTCTCCAACCCCGCCGCAACCATGGCTGAGGGAAAGGTCATTCAGGTCGATAAGTACGCTCCCGGGAATAACCCTAATCAAAAAACAAAGGCACTAATTATACTCAAAGCCCCGTCGTCTACAAAGCCCTCACCTCGACCGGCCCCGTCGTCGTCGATTTCTTCGCCACCTGGTGCGGTCCCTGCAAGGCCATTGCGCCTACTATCGGGAAGCTGAGCGAGACGTACCCCAATGTGCGATTCATCCAGGTTGATGTCGACAAGGTGCGCTCTGTGGCGCAGGAGATGAATGTCCGGGCGATGCCAACGTTTGTGCTGTATAAGGATGGGCAGCCTCTGGAGAAGAGGGTTGTTGGTGGGAATGTGAGGGAGTTGGAGGAGATGATTAAGAGTATTTCTGCTTAGTTTGTTGGATTAGGGTGTTAGTTGGGCTGATGGTGATGGTGTACTCGTGCCCACGACACCACCTAGATATGGATGAATCATTGCCTCTATTGGGCGATAAGCGACGACGCAACTGCAAAAGCGGAGCCATCCTGGATATCGATTTCATCTATTTATAAAGTCTTCACGAACGCCCACCCCGCTCAAATCAGGCATCCAAATAATACATCGCATAGAAAGAGAATCAGTCCACCAAAATGCAGACGGATGCAGTCTTGCAGACTCCACTCTCAGCTAGACTTGGCTTTCCCCCCACGTATCCAGTCCCTGCAGCTCACTCCACTGTTTCTCCAGCTCGCGTATCATCCACTGCGTCCGCCAGCCCACTGTCTTTTCCACATGGGCCAAGAAGCGCAATGACCCGCGTTGTTCGGTAGGATGTCGCAGACAGTAGCCATCTATCATGGTCAGTATGATCGAGAAAGCTCAAATACGAAACTTACAGCGGTGTAATAAATGGCACGCCATAAAGTATGCATTCTCGACCGTTTCATTCGACATGG
Organism: Aspergillus thermomutatus; assembly: GCF_002237265.1. Lineage (NCBI taxonomy): Eukaryota > Fungi > Ascomycota > Eurotiomycetes > Eurotiales > Aspergillaceae > Aspergillus > Aspergillus thermomutatus. Next base: position 12,500 of record NW_020798327.1, read on the forward strand.
ACAAGCCGATGACCATGTTTAGGTGGGATGCGATTGTATTCTAGCCCGTTAGTAGCCGTCTTTCCCAAGACCTGCAGGAACTTACCTCTACTATACGTTGCGAACGGGCCAGCTCGTAGTCACTCGCGACTTGCCAGTGTCGGTTTGACAGAGTGAGAAATATACAGGAGGTGTGATAGTACTGCATTCCGACCACTACGACTGTCAGCACATTCCGGTCCATAGGCTACGATACATACCTGCTGGCGGAGACATCATCCAGATCTCAGGGAACGGTCGATTCTCCGCAATGTTCGCCGACTTGTACTTCAACGGTTGCCAACTGATTGGCTTTCCTCGATGCCATTGCTCAACACTATCAGAGAGTTGGCGCCATGTCTCCTCGTCCATGCCACGAGTGTGCGATCCTTCACACAACTGGATAATCCGAGCACAGAGGTAGATGATGATATTGGCATAAGCAGCATCGTCGCGACGGTGGAAGACGGCCGAGCTCTCATAGTTCTCCAAGTCCAGCTGCATGGGCTGGTGCTGGACGACAGATGCATATATCGCCTGCCTCAGGAACTGCCAGCTCACGGCTTCAGCTAGGCCCCCAGATGATGCCGACCTGGACATGGTGTTCAGGAGACGGTTTGAGCCGAACAAATGGTACTTCTCGTCGTTGCTGCTCTCCAGTTCCTCGTAGATGCGTAAAATCACTACCGTGATAAGGAGGTTGTCGTCGTACGTATCCTCCGGCTGCGCCAGCGCAGCGATCAAGAGTTGCAGACATTGACCGTGATATTCAGCGGCTTCCCAGTCGCTAGAGTCTGACAGGATGGCGTCGTGCCTAGCTGCGAGAGCTAGAACTGCCTTGAGGACCATAGGCACTTCCAATGCCCGGCGTGGTACCTCGGTCGAAAAATGTGAGCTTGAGTCGCATATGTCGGTCTGTGAAAATCAGCAATGTAGCATCTTGTGACGGGGAGATTTTATACCCATGGAGCTATCTTGGATATAAATGAGCGTAACAAGTATGCCTCGCGAGAGGACAACTTCGGCGAAGTGATCGCCCGCGGGCTTATCGGACTCCATGGGGATGTCGCATCCGTCCAAGCTGTTGATGCCAAAGGAGATACTATACTATTTAGTGCGCCTGGCGAGATGGCAGTAGACGAGGGAAGTATCAGTTGTGTTTCGTCAGGTATTGACGGGATCGGTGGAGGGTTTGAGACGTCTAGCGGGTGGTTGTCAATCACTGCATCGTAAGACTTTGTTGATTGTGGTATGAGTAGGGATGATATCTCCGGAAATACAGCTCTAGGTGTTGCTGGAATCTGTTCTGAAGGCGGTTGCGCTTCATCTTGAGAGTCTTGCAGCGCATCTGTCCCTCCCCATTCTGTAGAATCATCCGCCGATTCAAGTACAAACGTCACTGGAATCATTAGCACACCGTTGATGATTGGATAAAGGACAAGACACAATATACATGATGCAGGAGTCTTCACCCAAGTCTGATGCGGATCCCACACGAGGTCGAATTTCGACGCGGTGCCATGGCTTTTCTGATAGACGTGATGAACAGTTCTGAACCGAAATGGCGGATCGAGCCGACACGCACGTCCCAAGCGCGAACAGGGATTACAGGAAAATGCCCCTTTACGAATTGTGCACCGAATATGACGATGGCGACAGCGCTCGCAGCCCCTTCCGATTCTCATGGCCAATTGCGGGGTGGATGACGAGCGTTGAGCTCTGCGGGGACAAGGCAAGGGGCGGAGGGCAACATGGACAATGCCTAGTTGTCAGTCTGCAGGTCTAATATGAAGATTTGACGTCTGGTAAGGCTGTTCAACGGCATCAGCGAGAAAAGAATAGACCAGGAGAGTTCAAGCTGGAAAAGTCGCTCGTGTTGGAGTCCCGAGTTGCAAACCTTCCCCGCATCCGAGTAGAATACCCTGCCAATGATTGGTTCGCCCGCATTTCCCCAGAAATCCACCAGGACCACCACAGAATTAGGTATCTAGACCGTGGCTGGTCACATCGACAATCGCACGTTTACTCCACTAATCTTGAGCGCTATGTTGAGCCAGGGTAGTGTCACATGGATACAGATTCGTCGATGCAGTTCATAATCATTCATTCAATCCCGAGCTGTACTAACCCTATGTAAGAATCTATAAAATATGTTCATCAAATGACAGCAGTAGAAGATTGTTGGTATTGTCATTTTATAAGAAGACTGAGTGCCACATGCACATGCCAATTATTTACACACTGATAGTCTTGAAGACACTGTCGCAAGGAGTCAGCATTAGCTCATAGAACAATTTCAACTGAAGAACTTACCCAAATCCAGAGCTGCCTGTTGCCATAATGGTACCAGGCATTTGAGCCTGCCAATGAACCTCCTTGACAGACTCCATGTAATGAACGAACAACAGCTGGGGAGGCACTTCGGCCAGGCCGGCCTCGCGGCTCTCTTCTTCATCAAGCTCCACAGCCAGATCCCAGAGGGTGACGGTATTGTCGGCAGAACCGACAGCAACAACACTGTCGTCTGTGGGGTGCCACTCAATACTGGTGACGGGCTCATGATGGAAGTCGAAAGCTGCCACTGGAGATGCTTTGATCTGTGACGAGGGGGCGGACGCATTCGGCTTCCAGTGCCTCAGATCCCAGACAGCCCATTGTCCATCATCAGCACCAGTGGCAAGGAGATGGAACGTCTGCTTCGACCAGCTCATGACATTGACGTCCGCGTTGGAGACCTTGACGTCAACGGCGGGCTTGCGTGACTTTGACCGCACGTCCCAAACTTTCACGCTTCCGTCGCTGCTGGCGGAAGCAAACACATTTCGCTCATTTGGTGACCATTGTAGCTCTTCGACCGAAGAGGTGTGGCCGGTGAATGGCCGGGTGTCTGTGACCCAACCTCCTCCTTCAGTGCGGGTTGTAACGTAGATAAATCCGTCGTTGTCACCAGTCAACAACTTTCCAAGGGGCTGGAGTGGGGACCAGTCCAGAGCGTAACCCTCGGACTTGTGCATGCGCAGGGTCGAGAGGGGCTTGGAGGCTGAAGGAGGCAACACTGTGCCAGGGACGTCGAAGCTGGTCAGATAAGGAGTCACATCGTGGATAACAACCTGGGAGTTTTCGAGCATGGTCGCCGTGATGGTCTGTGGCGGCTTGGAGTAGTCGGCGGACTGGGAAGGGGTTTGGTGTGCGCGGATTCTGTTTGTTGTTGATCCAAGTGGAATGCTCTTCGACTCGAGAATCGGGTCATCGGAATCATCATCTGAATCCGAATCACTCTCCGAATCTGTCTCGTTCTCTTTCTCCATCTTGCTGAGACCGCTCATCTTGATCACCAGCAGTTCGTTCTCCTTTGCTCTTCCTCCCGCCGCCTGTGTACCAGAAACTGCGTAGACGGTCGCAGGGTATGTCTTTCGGTTGTCGCCCAGGGAATCGCGCACAATGTCAAATGAGAGACAAGGCCATGGTGTGCTGAGCGTGTGTAACATGTCGTATGTGGACGGATCCGGAGACAGTACCTCTCCAGGAGCTAGTTTTGTTCTTCCAGGGATGAATGTCTGTTTGTCTACCTCCATAGCGTCTGTTGTCCATCGCATCGCAGTCAGTAACGATTCGAGCGGCTCATGAAGCAGAAACCGGCTCACAGACCTCTTTCCTCTTCCTCGCGCTCTGCATCAGGTCTTCCATCGACACCAGCTTCCAAAATCTCGTCCTCACTCTCGAATTCGTCCTCGAACTCATCCTCGAACTCCCCCGCCTCGTCCGGAATGGCATCGGCGACCGGCCGCTCTCCAGCCTTCAGGGCAGCGGAGTGCTCCTCAGACGCGTCAGCAGCTCTTTTGGACATTTCTGTCGTAGTACTATGATGTGATATCCCGGTAGAAGTGTCCACGAACCAGTCGTGCGACAGGATGAAAAGACGCTTGATGGGATATCAATGGTTAGGGTTCAGGAACTTTTTTTTCTTGTCCAGAGATTGAGGTGGGATATGCGCTAAGCCTATCGCGGATTAGCGTAGATCGGGCGCCCGCTTCAGTCTGGAGCTGGGTTGACCGACCCGATGGCATTGCCATCCCAAGGGATCTCAGAAAACCTCGTCCATCTCGATTAAAGTCCTGCTGTTCTTGTCAACTGCTAGTTTGTGGTCCGAGCGCTGCTTGTCTTTTCTCAGTCGTCTATTCCCTTGCTTACTCGTCTGCTGGTTCAGCTACCGCCCACGTCATCTGTTCCAGCAAAGGCATAACAAAAACAAACAGAAGCTCCATCGAGTGATCTTCCTCCTTCGAGTCATTGTTATCAAACCTAAAATTCAAATCGCCGAAGTATTTGATCTTCAATTGCCGAACCGCATCTCATGCGGCTTTGAGAAGCCTGCCTTTTACCGGCATTCTGCAACTAGGTCAGTTTCAGCTTCCCTCGTGCTCCCCGCTCTGCCAGGCGATCGGAGAATTAACGGAAGACGTATCACTTCAGGTCGTGGAGTCATTCCTAACCAGCTTACAAATTGCGACATGGATGTACCGGAGCCTATGCCTGGTGTCCCGGATGTCGCAGAAACCGGTCGCCAACAGAACCTTGAGATGGCTGGCTCGGAAGCAATGGGACCTCCGGAATTTCACAATGGATACAGCAGCGACTCTCGTGCTCATTACACCTCACACGCTGGCGGTTTCGATTCCCCATCTGCACGTGAATCTCAAAACCAAGAGAACGATCAGTCTCAATTCACCGCATCTCCGACATTAACCCAACTGCCACGACCGCCGTCGTCATCGAGGCCAGGTTCCGGATTGTCTAGCGGCCCTGAACAGCGACAAGGAATTTCGCAAACCTCTCAAGATGTCAGTCAGAAACAACCATCCCAACCGACGAAGAATAGTGTGGTGATCAAGGTTGGAATGGTCGGGGATGCTCAAATTGGCAAGACAAGTTTGATGGTCAAGTACGTGGAGGGCAGCTGGGACGAAGATTATATCCAGACCTTGGGTGTGCCGCTCTTCTGGACTGCGTGCTGGACATGTTCTGACTGTTTTCGACAGGTGTAAATTTCATGGAAAAAACAATCTCCATCAGAAACACGGAGATCACGTTCTCGATCTGGGATCTTGGCGGTCAACGCGAATTCGTCAATATGCTTCCCCTTGTGTGCAATGATGCCGTCGCTATTCTGTTCATGTTCGATCTCACTCGCAAGAGCACATTGAACTCAATCAAGGAATGGTACCGCCAGGGCCGTGGATTTAACAAGACAGCTATTCCTTTCCTGGTCGGCACCAAGTATGACCACTTTGTCAACTTTCCTCGAGAAGATCAAGAAGAGATTTCAATCCAGGTAGGCACGGCTGACTTGAAAGATCTGGTCGAACATGTGTGCTGATGCCTCCTCAGGCCAAGAGATTTGCCAAGGCGATGAAAGCGAGCTTGATCTTCAGCAGTACCAGTCACAGCATCAACGTGCAAAAAGTATGATCTCATGGACATATGAACTCGAGCCGTACTAACGGACAGTGTAGATCTTCAAGATTGTCCTTGCCAAAGCCTTTGATCTGAAATGCACCATTCCCGAGATCGAAAACATTGGCGAGCCTCTATTACTCTATAAGAATGTTTGAACATAACGACCGCAACACAAAAGTGGTACGATTGTCATGTATATTGGGATGAAGTGACGTTCACGATGACCCGAAATACCTTTGCTCGTCCTTCTTGGGTTGTAGAATGGGTGACCAAGAGGGAGGTCAAGCCGAGATCTGCCTGTCGAATTCTCCTACTTTCTCTGCATATTCTGCACTCTATGTTCCTTTTGTTCTTTTGTGTCTTACTTGACCGTTATGCCGGAGGGCAGGCCTGTTCTGGAGTACGATCATCGGAGCCGGGCTTTTCTCTTCTTTTCTCAGTAACCCTTCTTGAGTCTATGCTGAAGTCGATGGTTCTATGTTTAAATAGGTTAATTACATGAAATGTTGAAATGGCACCCTTGGATGGTATGGATACCTCAGGCACCAGTCACTTGTGGAGTCAAGGTGGGGAAGGTACCTCAGGCTCCAGTCTGGCAGTCAGCCTTGCGAGCCTTAAAAAAACAGTAACAGGGGACCGCAGCATGGACGGCCTATAAATATCTTTCCGCGTCTTCAGGACATTCATTCTTTTTCTTCCCTTCGCTTGGGATTGGAGTATTTTGGATAGTGTCGTTGGATGCATTTTCCTGCTTGCGTCCACGGCCATTCCCAGTTGCCCGCCTCGGTTGTTAGTTTCACTTTCGCTTACTAGCTGCACTCAAGCCGTGGCGTTCGTTATCTTATTGTCACACTTGGATATATGTATTAATCGAAGAAACCTGAGAGATGTCCACCATTCAGCAGCGTATCGCGGCGCTGGAGCAGGCTCAAGCTGGACAAATCGATAGTCCCGCACCACCGTTTGTAGGATCGCAACCGACACCATTCGCATCACGACCACCTTCATTTCGGGCCAAAACAATCAACAACCCTCCGGGCAACGGCCACGGTTCTGTCATTGAGCGCTCGGTGATAGGCAATGAGCCAGCAGCACCCCCTACACCTGCCCCTCGACCGCCATCAACAACGCCGTCGATCACCCAGAAACCCAAGGCGCCCCCGCCGCTGCCAACACGGAAAGCTTCCAATCAGCAACTCGCGCCTGCGCTGCCACCTCGCAGGCCTTCAGTGAATTCTATCGAATCAGCTGCGTCAGATACGTCCCGGTCAACCGTATCGACAAGTGCGGCGAGACCTACAGCGGGGCGATCATCTTCCTCGAGTGGATCTGGGAACGTTCGTACGGTGCGCGCACCTCAATATGACGAGGCAGAGTTACCTGTCCTTCCTCCGAGAAGAGAAGATGCGAAAAGTCCCAAGGCGCCTCCACGGCCGAAACCGACAACTACACAGAGCAGAGAGAGTCCACCACCTCCATTGCCTTCAATAAGAGAGCCGCCGTCTCTTCCATCTGCTCGGCCTGCCTTGCCCATTCGTCGAGCGTCAAGCAACAGCAACCTCAAGACTGGTGATGCATCACCTCGGCCGCCCCCGCGGCTCCCCTCGCGAGACGGTCAGGGCCAGTCGCCAATCGCAGAAGTGGAAGCCAAGCCGGCGAGGAAGCTTCCCCCGCCTCCGCCTTCGGGCTCTGTTCTGGGCAAATTGCAACAATCAGGTTTCGGAGGATTGAACAAGACTGTGCCCTCGGAGACACAGAATGGATCACCGCCTCCAATCCCTATTACGTCAAGACCAGAGAAGCCGGACCTTTCCAAATTACTAGCAACTAAACCGCGTGTTCAGCCAACCACTACGACTACGGGTTCAACGGCAATGTGCTTGAAATGCCGAGACTTTTCCGGTCCTGACTCGCACGCCGCCAGGTTTCCGCGAGAGACTCTCCCGACACATGATCTTGCCTGGCTGGCCCGCGAGCTTACAGCCCCATTCCCTTCACCGACAGACAAGGCTAGAGCTTTGTTCACCTGGTGTCATCATAATATTTGCTATGATACTGCGGCATTTTTCAACAATTGCGTCAAGCCATCCACACCGGCCAGTACTCTTGCATCTGGTCTTGCCGTGTGCGAGGGCTACGCGGGGCTCTTTGCAGCCCTCGCAACCCGCGCTGGATTGGAAGCGATCGTGATCTCTGGCCACGGCAAGGGTTACGGCTATCAGCCACTGGGACCCGGGGCCAGTATCCCCCCTTACAGCGCGGGCCATGCATGGAATGCAGTGCGGATCGACAATGGGCAATGGAAGTTGATTGATGTGTGCTGGGGTGCTGGAGTGGTTCAAGGACCGGGGCAACCATATCAGAAACTCTTCAACCCAACCTTGTTCACCATGACGAATGAAGAGTTTGGCATCAAGCACTTCCCGGGGGTTCGAGAACACCAGTTTCGGGACGGTAGGCCAGGGATGAGCTGGGAGGAGTATATCACGATGGACCCGCAAGTCCCGTTTGGCATTGAGCAGCCCCGGACTTTCGGCGACCTACAGCGGCATTTCATTAACGAACGGAGCTTCTTACCGGCTCTCAAGCAGATCTCTGTCCACCAGCCGGGACCGCTTCGCTTTCAATTCAGTCTCATCTGTGAGCATTTCACGCTGGAGGGTCACGGAAAGGTCAAGCCTAGCTTGTTTTTGCTATTGACGCCCGAACCCATTCTGTTTACCCATGTCCGGGGCAATGGAGGCGGGGATTATTGGTTCATTGATGTCGATGATCCCAGGACACTGGGCAGTGCACCGGGCAAGCTGCAAATCGCTGTGCTGACAGAGTTTGGCGATCGGAAAGACTGCAGGGGGCTGACAGTCGAAGAGTATCGTATGCAAGCTGGTCGGGTTCGTATGGCGTTCGCGTTTGTTACAGAATGGGAGTTGGTTTGATCAGTACCGGAATGCAAATGGTCATGTTTTTCCCTAATAATATACCCCAACTTATTCATATTACTTTTCTTCCCTTATCCTTTATGAATGATTCTTTGATGCACAACTAGATAAGCGGCCTTTGGAATTTATCTATCCAATCCACTGTACTGCTTCCTTAGGTAGGACTAGTGGAGTAGAGGCTCTACTAGAAACAGGCGCTGATATCCAAGCTAGAACAAGTATATATGGCAGTACTCCTCAGAAAAGGGTATTATGTAAATATCTAGTAAGAAGAGAATCAATAAAAATCTTATAGACTGACCCTTTATTTATATTATCTAATGTCGGATTCAGGGATGCTCCCTTTACTCGACTTCTACCGTTCTTATGTGATTCTTTTACTAATTTTATATGAACGGTTCTACTCCATCCATGGATGGATTCAAGGAGTACTCACCGGGACCCCCACCTTCAGCTTCTCCAGCTTTCAGTCTCCACGGGGAACTCCACGCAAGATTCTAGGATTTCTCAACAAATAACTAGATCCCGGACGACATCTGGCCTAGAGGTGTACATACTGAATCACTGATCCGACCATGTGCTGAATGCAGTTTCGTGTCCCGGACCGAGTGACGCAGGTCAAGAAATCGGCGAATTTGATTAATTAAAGACCCGGCAGTTTTCAAGCCGAGGCCGAGTTAACAAAAGGAAGAATCCAGGGATCGAGAAATTGAGTTGGCGCCCTCAAACCTTGTGGCGGCCGTGCTGAGGGGTATCCCAGGGACGAAGAGGAGAGTTGCGGTTATTCGGTTAAATGCAAAGGGGCGATGACGCTGTGGCTGCGATCTTAATAAAGATTACAAAGAAGATCTTGGTTGATGTCGTTTCGTCCAGCATCAGAGCTGGTCGAGAGAATGAGATAATGGCTTTGTGTGGTCAGCTGTTTTGAATTTTTGAACACCATTCTGGGGTACGTAGCTCCCCCAACTTTATTCCAACGTCCGTCTTTTCCCATCCCACCTTCCTTCGCCAGTATCATCTCTGGATAGAGTATTTCGGCGTTTCTATGCTCCAACACTCTCCGTACTGCTTATTTTGATCTTGAGATTGATTGAATTGAATAGCGCTTTTGCGAAGACGTCTACTCATCAGGACAACAGACTCACGCTCGTTTCCCTACGTAGCATCCTAGAAAGGAGGAATTACTTCTTCCGGAATGAATTCTAGACATAACAAAACAGTTCATTATTGCCGTTAAACAGGTAATACACCCCAGAAGCAAGTTGCAACATGAAGCATCTATGATCGGATGCTGCCCGCTTCATCGGAGTCTTCGACGCGGCATCCCGTTCATAACCGGATATTCGGAACGCAAGGGCTAGACTCTGCTGTCATTCACTCCGATGCCTTTTCTGCAGATTGAGAAGGTTTGCGGAAATAGAGACTCAAAGCTACACAGTCTACAAACAACTTCAAACTGAGCAATTCTGGAGTGGTAGACGGGGCACTCAGTGAATCGCCAGCTTCTATCATGTCTAGACTTCACTACCTTCCACTTGCTCATAGTCTCTTCTAGCCAAAAGCCTAGGCTCTGACATCATACTACTGCTCATTCAGTGACGTGCAAGATGGTCGGCATTCATGAGGCTTACATAAATTCTGATCATTCAATCTACACTGTAGCTGACATTCCAGTTTGAAGTGAAGGAACATTCGCTAAGCGAGTTGATCTCGGCAATTAGCCTCGGAGCGTCGTCTATAAGTCCCCCCCCCCCCTCTCCCCCCTTCTGCCCTTGGGCTTCTTCCCTGATTCTCCTTACAGTCATTTCGTTGTTCGTGGCTGGCTGAGCACCGCATCTCTGAGCCAAAGGGATATTTCCTATTGGCCATAGAGACCTTGAGTCTTTTTATGAGATCGTTTCAAATTTTATGGCATTAGGAAGCGTTCCATGCCTTGTGGTCTCATTTAACTGAGACCTGTGACGACTCCTCGCTGCTTTGGCCCATACTGGAGGCCGCGGACTACGTAAGTATCCCTTTTTTGAATGTCTGAAGGAGTCCAAAGACTAATAAGTCATTAGAAACTTATGGCATTCTTTGCCTCGCAATGCCTCGAACCACTTTGACTTGCCATTCGTATAGACGCCGGGGTCATATAGCCGCAAATTGCCCTGAATATTGTGCTGTATGCAATGTATACAGTCATCGCTGCTGTACACTTACCAAGGTCTACTTAGTCTCGTGGAGGTGGAATCAGACGTCCTCGTGGACTAAATGGATAAGTAGCAGTGACCATAGAACCCTGAAGCAGTGAATATTGTGCATCAACTGGTCTTCTACCTCCAGGCCTCGTTGCATTGATTGCGGCCGGTTTGACTCTGACGGCAACCTTACAATCATTAAATGCAGGACTCTCCTTTCGAGGATTTGTCTGCTGCTTTGTATAGTTGGGAGGTGTTAGATAGACTATTCCATCAGAATGTGACGTCCAGTCAATTTTGGATCTTGACAAGAGAATTGTCGGGTAGCTCAAAATTGGATTGAGTTGGATGTTCTTAGGGCATGAGCAACATGTGATTATCAATTTTGCCTGTACAGATTTTGACCTCCTTATGCTGGAGCTCAGAAGCAGTGGTTATCGTTAAGATTGATATCATGTCTAGATCATCTGATCATGTTTGCCTTTCTGAAAGAATTCTCTCAAGTGTGGACTAGGGAATGGATGCAGATCAAGCAGCACATTGTAGGGAGCATCCAACTTTGTCATTAATATTCTTTCCTTGTAAAGAGTGTGATTATTGGAGAACTTTTGTCGGAGCCCTATGCTTAGCAGGCAAGAAGTACAAAATACCAGAAACTCAACGCATCGAGAATCATGCAACCATTGAAATGACTATTAAGTATAGATATACATTCGCACGAGTCTCCCGATAGATGCCCGGCTCAAATCCTACTCACGTTGTCTCATCGTTTATCTCTACCTACAACAAGTAGAGAGCAGCGGCCGCCACGGCAGCAACACCCGCGACATTGCCCTTGTTGGAGCCGGCATCGTTGGACAGACTGGTAGTTGCGGAAGCACTGGCGCTGCTAGATGCAGAGCTAGATGAGGTGTGCGTGGCCGACGCAGAGCTAGACGAGTGATGGTATGAGCTCGCAGCCGATGAGGAAGATGGGGTAGAAGAGATTGCCGACGAGGAGGTAGCAGAGGTCGAGGCGCCAGTGGAAGACGCAGTGGATGAGGAGCCGGATGTGGTCTGAGTCACAGTCTGGGTTGTAGACTCTGTAGTGGTCGTTGACTCCGAAGCTGTGGTGCTGGCAGCGCCGACCGGAGGCACGGAGATTGGGTAACCAGCGGCAGAGCACTGAGAGACGACGGCACTGGAGACAGCTGTACAGATTGTCAGCAGTTGTCTCGATGGATGTTTGTGGGCTGAGGCAGACTTACCAGACTGATCGGCGACGTTGCAGTCTTTCTGCACGCAAGGCGTGACCTTCGAAACAAGCTCAGGCTTCTGGCAGTGGCAGGCGAAATCGGTCAAGGACGAGCATCCATCATTGGTGAGGGCAGAGACAAAGCAGTTTAGCTAATGAGAGAGGTTAGCCTCGGTGGTCATGTTGATGACTTGTACACTTACAGAGCAGTTCGGGACATCCGGTAGCTGCGCACTGACAAGGCCAGCAGCTAGGAGGGCGAGTAAAGCACGAGCAAAGTGCATATTGAATGTCAAGTGATCGAATTAATCCAGAGGACAATATTGGACAAAAAAAGATCAATTCAGAAACGACAGTATAAATGACAAGATACTGAAAGAGTGAAGACTGTTGAATGCAATTTTGTACAATCCAGGGGAAGGAAGCCTTTTATATACCTTAGTCCAAGCCAGGACGGTTGCACCAGATCCTGGACAGCTGCATCACATGCTGCAGTTCAGTCTTGAAACCTTTGGGGGTCATGATGATCGACAGATCCAGAGCCAGTTGACCACAGCCAAGCTTGACGTCTGCATGTCAAACTTCATCTTATCATTCGTCGCCACTGGGTCTGGTTTGCGGGAAGCTTGTGTAACTCGCACTCGTTCGAGGACACTGCCCCCTTAATTACTCTGATGAGTTCTAAGCCCGAGGTGTGTTACATTGCTGTGCACTGTTGAGTGTAAGTAAGGAGTCTCTCTCAGGTATTGCAGCAGGGTAGTCCGAAAACCCCTCACCTTCTACCATAAGCGTCAAGCATAACAGAAGGTGATCAGGCCATCCATTAATTGGAAGCATTTCCAGGAGCAAAATTCAAGAATACTGCATGGATAGATTCTTACCAGGAGAACAAAAGCACCGAAAGTTCACAGGGATAGGAAAAGCGAGAAACCAGCCATCCAGGGTAAGGTAGCATTGCATGAATCATCAGCCTGTCATCCAAGACGATGCATCCCACAAATGGGAGAGAAAAGCTTCAGCCAAAAAGTCAAGGTTGATACTCGGTGCAGGAGATTGAACAGCTCAGGTGCGGGGGAGACAGATGATCGACTCTGAGACGCCAGAACTTTTTCTACTCAAGCATTAACAATTAATGTCTCACTCCCGCATAATCAAACAAACTGATGGACACGAAAGTCTAGAAGTACTTGATACCTGGCGGAGCTCCACAGGGTGAAGTTCAAGATCGGATACTGAACTGGCTGAGATTAGCAGCGAGTAAGAATTGCAGCCAGAGTAGACTCAAGGAAGAGTTTGGAAGGAAGAGCTAAACAGGCTTTATTTGCATTGTGATGACCCTCCACGAGACAGACGGAATAACAAGCAAATAGGATTTTCATCCTTGACCTGGCCAAACGGACTGGTGCTTGTGTTCGATAATGCATTAGTACTCTGCGCTGCAGATCACTTCTTATGGAAGCCAATGCACAACCCGACCTCAGGTGAGAGTCTTGCTGCGTACGTACTCTGCGTAACAACATTGGGAAAGTGGCCACAGTAAGCTATTGCTTCCCGCAAGCTCAGAAACAATTGAATTAAAAAGCGGTCGATAAGGGATCGGATACAGACATGGAGAGAAAAGAGCCGGGTTCATTAGATGTTTTTAATAGCTTCCAGTGCCACCACAGAAAGACTCGAGGATACATTGGCATCAGACTTTCGTACGAAGGAATTTCGAGCCAAAAGACATGACTATATGTTCGAAGTATCCCGTTACTAGCAGTGCAGTCGACTTAGCAGTGTGATCAAACCTAGTAAATCAGCAAAAGAAAGAAGAAGCTCCGTGTCATGAATTGATTCCTGTCGATGTATATTCTGCATAATAGACCGAACGCCCTGCTTGGATTTAAAACCCCAACGCCGATCCAGTACCTCATTACCCTCCCAGGTCATGGTATAAATGATAAAAAATCCCATAGAACGAATCTCAAGACAGCAACTCGTCGACATAAGCTCTCTGCTTCACTGTGTACTTCTCCTTCAGCAAAACGGCAAGGACTTCGATAGGAGGGTTAAGTTTCAGCATATTCGCACGTCTCCAGCGCTTTAGTCGAGCAATTCCGATGCATGGCTATATGATGTTAGAGAAGCTCTCAGCGCCGAAAGCGGCAAGTAGTAAATATAATAGACATACCCCATACTGACTAGACAGATCAAAATGTCTCAGTATCTTCTCGTGCAGCGAAAGATCTTCCTGGTGGACTGCTCATCAGGAGTATCGTGAGCATTTCCTTTCCCTCACAAACTGGTTATCAACATCACAATCCGCAAACCCACCTCGAGGCCCCCTCCTCTTCTCCTCTTCCTTCTTCCAATACCGCTGCAGCTCCTGTTCTGTGATCTTGATCGCTTTCTGATCCTCCTCGGACAAGGGTTGCCGGATCTCCTCGCGGGCTTGCTGTCTGACGGCGAGCTCCGCAACGTGCGGCTTTGACGGCTCCGAGGGGGCGACTGGTACTTGCTCCGGCTCTGAGACCTCCTCGGTCGAGGTGACAGAAGCTGAGATTGGTTCGAGATCTTTGGTCTTCTGAGATCGTGCCGATGTGGCCGATGGCTTGGTGACTCTGGACTTTCCACCGAACGAAAGCGTCGACTGACCGGAGCGGGAGGCGGCAGTGTTGCCTCCGCGGCGACGAGTGGTAGGCATATTCAATTGATTCCGGGATATGTATGTAATATCTGTATTGATATAGGCCGTTTGAGGCCCTGTTAAAGTCTGATGGGTTGTTGCACTTGCAACTTGGAGTTTGTGAGATGTGGTTCCGGTGGATGTGGAGAAAAGCGATGTCATGGTGGGCGTTGCACATGGCAACCGAACCATCAACGATCAACCACTGGATGGAGGTACATAGTACTTTGATACTTTTGTGCCCCTGAGAATATGAAACTGGGGGTAAGTTTGGAGTACAGATGGCCCTAGACTCGGATCTTCCGCAATGTGTTTAAAAGGGAATCCCTAAATCGGTTATCCAATGCAGGTACATACATGATCTCCAGGCCCTAGACTAACCTGGCACTACGTACAGCTCTAGGATCAAATATAGATCTGGTAGATACTCCATGGTGCCGAATGTTCATCTATCATACTCTTGCCCCTTTCATTATTTATAACCACAAAAGAGCAAGCAAGTTGAAAGCTCACGTTGACTGTTGCATTGGGCGCAGATCCGTAAGCATTCCTAGAGAGGTAGACAGATATATTATCATGTTTCCGGCCCACAAATTGGTACCAATGCTGTAATTGGCTAGGTCTATACATTGCCCATTCAGTCCCCGACTGAGTCTGGAGATAAGCATCTAGAATATGAATGAATAAATCTTGAGCCTTCTTCGTCTTAGACGGAGGTTGTTAAGACAGCCGCAGGTCGGTCACAGCCTTCACACGGTCAGAAAAGCCTAATGCAAATCCCGAGTAAGGATAATCTACAAAACTGTGTGTTTACTTCTAGAGATGGTTGGTGATGATATCCCGAAATCCTTGTTTGATAAAGAGAATGGTTCCGGCGCTCACCCGTCGTCGCTAACCGTGGTCTGATGAGCGATTGTAGTTGATGAGAATCCTTTAGCCATCACAGTAATTTGAGCTGACGTGGATTGTGCCAAGTCGAAGCAACGATGGGGGCTGAATGCCATGTCGGTTCGGTCAGATCGTAGCTGATGACTGTGGAGTTGGTATCCAACAAGGCTATGACGTAGACCACTGAAGAGGTACTCTGTTGGATGATGAGCGGCGGCATCGACAGCGAACGATTTCTTGGGCATCTGAGAAGCCTCCAGTCCCGGCGGAGGTGCAAGTAAACTGTTATAGCGGCTAGTAAGGTAGTATGATGTTTAAAATCGCCTGAGGCTCAAACTGAGTTATCGGTGAGTTCCAGGGTCCCCCGTTCCATAACCTTAGACAAAGGGAACATCAATCAACAATAATGGGTACATAGTCAAAGAGTAACGTTTTCTCAGGAGTCGAGTCTGAGGCTGAAAGATAACCGTCCAATACTCTGCTTTGAAAAGTCATGTCATAATCTAGCCCTCGTGTTGGATGCCGATCGTCGCGAATTACAGCGAAGCGAGGCCTGGGGCAGTTCTGTCTGTCGAGTGTCGAGAGGGAAGCAGAAGTCCTGGACTTAGCCGCTGCAAATATTCCCCATCACTCTCCTCCCCCCACATCGGCGCCAATAAACAAACCGCCTCTGCGACCTCTATGGCCACTCAAATCCATCATCGCTAATACAATACAACTGTCCGTCCTCCTGCGATTGACTCGCCGTCCCCATACCGAAGCTACACACAGTATCGACGAGCAGCTTTTACCGCCTACTTTTGAATCCGTGACTGTACCTCCTAGAAAGCCACAGCCGTTCAGTGCACCTGCGTCATTGCAAGACCCTTGGCGCAGATGCGATTAAGCGGGACAGCCTGATCGTCCGTGGTCTCTATGAATTGTCAGCGGAAACCGACGTCCCTCGAGTCGCATAATCTCCGCAACAACCCCGGAGCGCATCCCTTCCAACCGCCGCGTGCCCATGGTGGTGCGGGTACAGCACTCTCACTATGGCCGCCTTCGTGCGAGTGTCAGGCCCGCCGAACGGCAATTTCCTGATCGGTTACCCTGGTATCTCTGCGACTATGGTAAGCGCTGGCCCGAATGGGTGTGTGAAACTGTGCGAAATTAACGTTTTGATTGCAGCCGCGAATTGAAGGTAAAGTCGAAATCAGACCCAGCATCGGCATCACCGCACCCGTCAATGTATCCCTCGTGACCGTATCTCTCCATCGCCGCGAGACGATACACCCGTCAGCGGACTCCGTGACCAAGAAGCATCTTGCGCCCCCTAGGAAGGAATTAACTGATATCGTCGGCAAGGAGATGCTGCTCTTTCGCTGTCCAGCCGGCCGAGAATATGAGGAAGTGATATCCATGGATTTGCCTTTTGTCCTCTTCATCCCGTTCGGACGTGGTGGATCGGACTCTTCAAGACGCGTTCCTCCGGCCAGCCTGCAGCTCCCCAGTCGCACTGCGGAGACATACTACGAAATTGTCGTGACGGTCCAGCAGGGACAATCGGAACAAAGGAAGTATGCATTTCCGGTCCCTATCTCACGATACGACACACTATCCACGTTTGGAATGTACAATCGCCCCGAATCGGCGGAACGAGTAACAGATCACTTGGTGACTCTAGGAATATCGTTACCGCGATGGTCCTACGGGCCTCTCGACCCCGTCAGCGTCTACGTCAAGCTATCACCAAATCCGGACTGGATGACCAAAGCAAGGAAAGTCACAATCAACAAGATTACAATTGGTATCGATGAGGAGATCATCTACAACCACGAGGGCGATGAACCACAGCGCAAGGTCAAAACGCTGGTCAAACGAACAGAACCCATTGGCGTGAAGTTGCCGCCTACCGGCTTCTTGACGAACTTGGGCTTGGTATTTCCGGCAAAGGATCTCCGAGATGCAGAGGGAATTCTTCCTAGAGGTAAACCAGCTTTTCCGACTTATGCTGTGAGCGGGTTTACTACTACAGCAAGTCTCTACAAAATTGAGTACTATTTGACAGTCAAGGTTTGTACTTTTACCCAGCCAACTCAGGGCAATTATCGAATCCCGGCTTACCCAAGTATAGGCGCATTTGACGTCTGCACGAGACATTGCGATTCGACAGCCAATCGTCGTTTGTCCTCTTGACCACGCGGGGTGCAAAGAAGAAATGGAAGCCATCGAGCAAGCTGCTCGAGATGCAGTTCACGTGAACCCAGATAATCCTATGTTACCACTCCCGTCTATTGTACGGCCCAATGATCCCAATGCCCTACGACATCTCGGAGTGGCAATCGTTGGAAACCAGAAGAAGCCACTGATCGATTGAGAAATGGCTCGATTTCTGAATCCATGACATTTTCGAACTAGACTAGAATATCTGTGGTCTGCTTAGAAGTCCTCTACTACCTCAGCCGCCAACCACCTATGAGAGAGCCGAAGGTTCCCAATCATGGCGGTACAACCTGCTTTAGAAGCAAAGCATGGTCATGTTTTATGAATGCATGGGTCTGGAGTTTGTCTTGTTGCATGTCATTCAGGGTAGCCTTTCCGTTTTGTTGTTTGTTAGGGCGGGGAAAACGAGGTGTTTGGTCGGCTTTGCTTGTATCTTGGGAACCGTCGCCGGTGGAACACTCGCTTTTCTCATATGGTCCTCTAGCCATATAGTTCAATATAATATGTAAGATCTATGATGCCGGAATGACTGAACATGGCCTAAGGTCTTTCACTTCACTCAGCTCCCCAGACTGACTTGATGAGGACGATCTCCAGGAAACCACTGGCTTGGGTCGAACGTTCCTTTCATGCCGACAGACCACGCTGGACTCATCCACTTGTCGCATGTGGCGGATCCGGAGAGACACGAGGTTGTTCTTGATCAACGGAAATTCGCATTCAGCGTCAATCAGACCTGAGACATTGAGAGTGGTAAATCATCTCCCAAGCTCCAAGAACTTCATCGCCAAGCTCAGGGTATCCGGGTTGACAGCAGCAGACTTCTCTTTTCTATCGTCTTCGATCTCATCCAGGCACTCCTTTAGTATCTTCAATATATTCTGATACTGTTGGGAGGAGGCACCAAAGGTATTGAGAGCGTTGGTGAGGTTTGCGTAGATCTGGCTGAGGTTAGGAGGTGCCTGATTGATTCTGTGGTTGAGATATACCTGATCAAGTATTTCGTTATAATCTGTAATAGCAGACTCCATGGCATATCAGAATCCGTCTCTTAAGGGGAATGCAAAGGGGTTCCATAAAATATTATCAATGGACGGCTTCCCCGCGATTCGCAGTCGGCGAGCGGAACTGATAAGCTTGAACCACCGAGATTTTTTTATCGCAGATCGATATCAGCTCTCACCACTGAACAACATACTCACCTCAGAGCCAGGGGACTTATTCATACCGAAAATGGCGGACATGGACGAAGATGTCGCTCGTCTGCCCTCAAACGACACTTCTACCCACATCGAGACCGACCTGTCGGACGAAACACAAGACTTTCGCATGCTGAACCACATTTCCTTGTCAGTATTGCTTCGCGACCCAATTAGCCTACTAGATGTCCAGTCCAGCTACTAAACTGCATCAATGCCCATAGCCTTGCAGATCCATCACAGTCTAGCCTCCCCAAACGAGGAGAGAAAGACTTCGAGCCGAACCCGACCGAATTCCAAGCTGATGTCCTCGCCGCCTCACGCAGGGCTATGCACAATGCCCTCTCATACCCCCGACTCCACCACCCAAAGCACAAGATCGTAGGCGTATATGCGCCAGACGGGCCCGCACCGCCGTCGATAGCGCCCGTAGCGGAAGATGAAACGCAGAAAACCGAGTTGAAACCGGGAAAATCAGCGCTGACGAAGCTGGGCGTTCATCCGGAATCGTGTGTGTACGTGGCCAATCCGAAGGGCCAGTTCTTCAAGACGATGGGCCAGGCGGATCGGTCGAATAGGGTGTGGTTGCTCCCTGAGGAGGCGCTGTACCTGCTTGAAAGAGGGAGTCTGGAGATTCGGTGGCCTGTTTCCGCGACGGGGTGTGGTGATACTGGGGATGCGGGGGACTCGGGGATTCCAATGAGCTTGCAGGCTGCGTATGCATGTTTTATTGGGCGCGGTGGATTGACCATCGATAGGTTTACGGTTTATACGGGATTGAAGCGTTTGGGTTATACGCTTACTCGGGCGGTTGGGTGGTATGACGACGCGGAGGAACCCAGTGTCGATTCAGAGAAACAGGAGCCGGTTCGGGTCGGTGCTGGTCTAGCAGGGATGTATGAGCGGTTCATGAAATGGCTTCAGACTCCAAGTCTTGGGACTGCGACAATGCCCCTTGTCGGTGTTGGAATCCATCGCAGCTATAGTGAGTCGGTCATGGAAGCCCTGATGTACAAACCAACTAATTTTTCAGATGATATCTACCGCAAGCTTTCAATTATACCGTGGCATGATCCTACAGTCCCTCAAACTCCAGCTCAACGAACAGACGCTCCCTTCCGGGTTGTCTTCCATGTATATAAACCTTCAACGCCCTTCCGCAAGTCTGCTCCTCCCGCCCCCGATTTCAGGATTGCTGTCGTCGACTCCCGCACTCATTCTATGCCCACACTGTCACAGCTGGGCGCTTTGCTCGAAAGCACACCGCTAGATCCGCCGCGAGGCGAGAAAATGGACAGACAGCTCTATATGCGGCTACGGCAAGGGTATCGAAACGTCATTCTCGCCGTTATAGACCAAGGTGTTGTGAGTTACCTGCGAGTTGCGGATGCCGCGTTTGGGAAGGAAAAGCTATACGAGAACAGAGGCACTCCTCAAGGAAATAAGTTAGGAAGATTTTCGAAACCGAAACCAAAGGGGCGATGACCAAACACTGTCCCCTGCATCAGCAACAACCACCCTGGATCACGGATATCGAAGGAGCATGTTTCCCCTGGAATAAAGCTCTCATATCCATGGAAAAATGGATGAGGACTGAATAAAAGGGAGATGACTGCTCTGCCATCATCTTTAGATCGTCCGGCCATTGAGCTAGGACCGGACGGGATGCTCAGATGGCTAAGTCGGTGGGCGAGTGCCAACCTCTAGAGCAGATGCTCCATGACATGGGAAGAAGGAGCACAAGGCTGCCTCTGCCGATAGGTCTGCTTAAGAGACAAATGTGTTCTTTTTCGTATGCGTGAAGGATACCTAGCCCCCACCGAACGCATGGTTCATTTCTATAGAAGATACCTAGCCACCAACTCCGGTTGTTGAAACAGTCATAATCCATGCATTGCAGAAGTCGTTGCCTCATGAATCGTGAAAAGAGTCCAACTAGAATCCATCAGTCAAAAGGTAGAGGCACAGGTCAACGACCGTAAACATACTCCCCACCTATCAAGTATCCAGATAATCAGCCGCCATCAACAACTCCAAGCACAGCTCCGGAGGAATATCCATATCGGGCACATTGGTCTGGCTCTTGTTCTTCTCGTTGTAACAGAAGTACTCGCATACTTTCTCGAGAACCACCCCGCTGATGTTTTCCAGCACGCAGCGACCTGTTATTGCCTCGGAGAATTTACCTGCAACATAGTGAAGAGCATGTCAGTTTCTGTTCCCGCGTGTAAGAAAGGTGGACCGATCTGTCTTACTCGAAGGTTCCAGCATGCGTCGTATTGTTCCAGAGACGCAGGCTGTACTCCGCGGGATCACGAACTCGAATCCGTCGCCTGATACCAGTGTCACATACTCGGAGGGTGTAGATGATGAAGACGCCATATTGGAGGTGATGAAAGTGACTGGAGTTGTAAGAAAGGATTGATGACCGGGGAAAAGATGAAACGCGATTTGTCTTCCCACGTGGTCCGTGCTGAAGCTGTTCCGATAACGATGTGATCTCATCTTCAACGGATCACCATCCAGTTCAGCCCTAGAGATACATTGTTTGGGAGGATATGCTATAAAGACTTCAATTTCTGAATTTTGGACTCCCAAGGATACTTGTATTACCAATCAAGCTGATCTGGAGTTGATCTGAGTCGAGTCTAGAAATTGAACTGATTTTGTTCTGGCCGATAAGCAGTCCAACAGCTCCTCGGTTGTTCATGGAGGAAACAGGCCGGATTCATCATAAATCAATACACATAGGAAAGATCTTTCTTTTGTCTTGACGAAAAGACCATCACCGACTCATGCCTATGTACCATACACATATTTTGCGTTCCCGCTTCCGCGGCGCCGCAGCATCGACATCATTCACATTATGCCCTCAAGCACAGCCTGCTCATCAAGCCACGACCAAGCTTCATGCACCTACTTTATTCGCAAGGCCACTCATCCGATGGTCATCGTCTACCGCATCCAGCACTGGTGGTAGTCCTTCTTTCAGGTCTTCGGACCGACTATCTGGTCGAACATGTATGATCACAGGCGGCACATCCGGCATTGGATTCGCCATTGCAGAGCGATTCCTCCAAGAAGGTGCCAAGCGCATCATCCTCGTTGGCAGATCCCATGAACGGCTTGTCAAAGCTGCTTCCAAATTGGAGGCGCCAACATCTGTGAACACTTTCGCTGCCGTCGAATCACGCGGTGATAGCATCATTCGCGAAGTAGCAACTAAAGCACCAGAAACAGATCAACAATTACAAAACAAAGATACAGAGACAAAGTCACAAGGTACACTGATTGAGTCCTCGAGTAAAGTCAGTCTCCTCGTCGGTGATGTATCAGAAGCCGGGACCTGGCTGCGCGAGTTGGAGAAGGCAATGGTGAGCTCTCCGGCCCAGTCTCGGATGATGGTATCTAACACCCCCGAACAGCAACCGGTAGACATCCTCGTCAACGCCGCAGGCATCTCCATCTCGAACATCCTCGCCAAAATTGAACCAGACGATATCTCCCGAGTTCTTCGCACAAATCTCGAGGGCGCAATGCTAGCCTCGCGAGCTCTCGTCCGCGCCTCGATCCGCAGTCGGATGAAGAATCGCGGCACCTCCAGCATCCCTGAAACACCAGTCCCCTCAAAATGCATTATTAACATTTCTTCCTTGCTTGCAATCAAGGGAGGCACCGGCGCGGTACCTTATGCTGCATCCAAGGCTGGCATCCTTGGACTGACGCGCTCGTTAGCTGTGGAAGCTGCCCATTCCGTGAGAGGCGTTGCCGTTCGTTCCAACGCGATAGTTCCGGGGTATATACAAACGCCGATGATTGCTGGTGAGTCGAGTCCTAGCGGAGACGTCGTGTTTGTGACCATTCTTGAACGAAGACTAACGATATGACTGCAGATTTCAGCGACGGCGAAACCTCCAGACTGAAAGACAGTGTTCCTCTTCGGAGGTTTGGTACTCCGCATGAAGTTGCTGACGCTGCTGTGTTCCTGGCGCAGAATGAATACGCGAACAACTGCGTCCTCAATCTAGACGGTGGTTTGAGCGCGATCTGATGGAAAGACGGCACAATATCTACGTAACGGAGTGAGAGGCTATATACCTGCTATAACAGGCCGGGCTATTTTTACGGCTCGAGAGGATACCATGATAGACTTGGTCGAACTATGGCGCCTCCAAGAAATTGAAATAATGTGCCATGCGCAAGTGCCAGCGGGGCAGTAATTGATATGAGGGTCTTAATAAGGACACACCCCTCTACCTTAAGGACACCCCCCCTACCTTAACGACACACCCCCTTAACATAATCAGTTAGAATTAACGTCATGTGACCCCCACCGGTCGCTATAATCCTAACTTTTTGATTTACCATACAAAATTAAGAGATAGGAAAACTATAAGATAGGCTTTCGAAGCATTATTTATTTACTCATACATTAATCAGAATTATATTATCCCTGTTATTTCTACTGGAATACCTTTATATTCACTACAGTCTGCAAGCTGCTGATAGGCAATACTGTAGATATAATGGCAGGCCGCAGGAGCCTGCTGCCTACTGGCTTGCGGTAGGGGCATGATTTCTAGAGCTAGCATAGTCTATAGGAGCAGCTATCTTAGTATTATAGACTAATCTTTTAGCATATCAAAATATGAAGTGATTACATTGTATCATTGTGATGCCCTACCGCCATGCCCTACAGGTTGACCCTAGCCCTGGCGCTTGTACAGTTTGGAGGGTCACATGACGTTAATTCTAACTAATTATATTAAGGGGGTGTGTCGTTAAGGTAGGGGGGTGTGTCCTTAAGGTAGGGGGGTGTGTCCTTAGGGT